>NC_086449.1:789314489-789604489 GCF_028390025.1 Pseudophryne corroboree | reverse complement strand
GACACTTAGAATCCATTGGGGGCGGAGGGACCTGCCTTGTGCTCCCACCTTGCATGACAGGACAAACCAGAATTATTATATAGACTAGTATATTGGTTATATCCGTTTACCCTGCCCCCGCTCTCTATGGCGCCATCCCCATCTTTCCACTGTCCACCTCTCCCCAATTCCACACCTCACCCAACCCACCAGGCTTCCACTGTGCGCACATTGAGGATACGGGACAGTCCTCAGGAAATTGTTATATAGATGGTTAGCAATCACCTCCAATAGTAACACGTGCTTCAGTGTCATTCAGGTAAGTTATCAGCTGCTCTGCCTTCAGGTCAGCAAGGTATGTACCCAGCCTAGGGAGGCCTACTAAGGATTTCATCTCCGCAGAGTGTTTTTCCACTTACCCAGCCAAAGCATCAGGTGCAGTACAATGTAATGTCCCTGCTAATCTCCAGACCTAGATTTTATTATGCTTTGTCTGTGGTTTGCACCCTTATTTGTGCTTTCTTCTTTCCTTAACTGGACAAACCCACACGGATCGGCTCATACCGTTAGTTAATATGGATAAAGTTCTATTTTTTTATTTACACAATTAAATACATTAATAGTTTTGGTGACGTATAAATTTACATGTGTGAGGGAACAGAGCATGTACAAATTAGTGCTGATACTATATTGTGCCCTTTAAAGGAACATAAACTTGGGCGATATTTAGTATATTAATAAAGCAGCGCTTCCTTGTGCTACGTGTGTAACTGAGATCTATGTCCTGATTTTCTTTGCCGGGGTCTGATCTTGCTGTTTAGGGAAGGGTATGGCATGGGACGAAATCACTGGATGGATTTTCTTTCCAATTGTCTCCACCTAAAGTAAGAAAATAAATTTGTGTACGTAAAGCGGTGTTCTAAGAGTAATACTATATCTAGCTGGAAAACTATTACATTTCTGTTACGTCCTAGAGGATGCTGGGGTCCACATTAGTACTATGGGGTATAGACGGGTCTACCAGGAGCCATTGGCACTTTAAGAGTTTGAGAGTGTGAGCTGGCTCCTCCCTCTATGCCCCTCCTACCAGACGCAGTTTAGAAAATGTGCCCGGAGATGTGCCCGGAGGAGCCGGTCTCAGCTAGGGGAGCTCTCCGGAGTTTCTCTAGTAAAGTTTATTTTAGAGTTTATTATTTTACAGGGAGGCTGCTGGCAACAGCCTCCCTGCATTGTGGGACTAAGGGGGGAGTAGTGTCCGCCCTGCGGGGTCTGAGCCACTATCTCCGCTGACTGGACACTGATTCCCTGAGGGGATAGATCGTTTCCAGCCACAGGGGATCGCTCACCCCAGCAGCATGCCGCCACCCTCTTACAGAGCTGAAGATCAGTGGCGAGTGAGTCACCGACCCCACCTAGCACAAGTGGGGGACCGGTGTGAAGATGGTGGCATCAGGGTAGGAGCGCAGTATTAACTGCGCTCCGGAGGCTCAGCGGTACATAGTGCGGCGCTGTTAGGGGTGCCCTGAGCCAGCGCCTACACCCTACACTGGTCACGCAGCCTGTCGGGGTCCCGGGATCTCAGCCAGTATAATCCTAGGAAGAGCGGGAAGACAGCGCCATTTTGGGGGCAGAGCTTCTCAGAGTGGACCCAGCAGCGCTCAGCGCCATTTCTTTTTCATCCACTAGGGGTCACTGGAGTACTCTTGGGATATGGACGGGCTTCCGTAGGAACACAGCACTGAATATTTAAATTTAGTAACACTCCACCCCTCCATATCCCTGAGCACTTACTCAGTGTTTTTTCTGTGCTGAACGTGGCAACACATGCTTAGCTGAAGTCACGGTTTTGTTGAAGAAACTTTTATTTATTTTTATTTTTATTTTTTCTACTGTTTGACCACATCCCTGTCCCCCTTCCAAAAGGCAGGGTCAGGGATAGTGCAGCTGCTGATTGCAGCACGGGCGTGTCGGGCCTCTCTGAAAGAGCTCCCTCACAGCCCTCACATCCTCCTGCACTGGCTGGCCGGCGCTTACTGAAAAGCCCCGTCGGAGCCTCCGCACGTCTGCAGGAGTGAGGTATGTGAAACGGGGCGGTCAGCTCCCGCTGCCGCCCCGACGTGTGGAGACATAGTGCTGGGTGACGGCAAGGAGCGGCTCTCCCCTCTCAGCCTCCGGCATCTTCCCGCTCAGGCGCCCGCCCATTCCACCCCGCTCAGGCGGCCGCACGTTCGTCCACAGACCTCCGTGCAGGCACCGCGGCTCTCTCCACTCAGGCGCCCGCACGTTCGTCACAGACCTCCGTGCAGGCGCAGCGGCTCTCCCCTCTCAGGCGCCCGCACGTTCGGCCACAGACCTCCGTGCAGGCGCAGCGGCTCTATCCACTCAGGCGCCCACACGTTCGGCCACAGACCTCCGTGCAGGCGCCGCGGCTCTCCCCGCTCAGGTACCCGCCCGTTAGGCCACAGCCTCCGGCCAGGCACCTCGGAACAGCAGCGCTACCTTGGTAGCTGACACGCTATATATAGGAGCCCACCGCTGGGACACACGTAGCGCTCTACGATACCCGCTGGGGGCCCACACGCTGCGCTGCCGCTGTAATAAGATAAACAGCCATTACAGGGGGGACATATCAGTGAAATACTGCAGCAGCAGAGGGATTGTTACTGTATAATCAGTGAATGCACTGTGATTATGTGTATAAGTATAGCAGGGCAGCCATTTTTAACAGCTTCCTGTGTCTTCCTCTGTGATTCCAGAACGTTCCTGTCCTACATCTCTTCTCCACCGGAGGCGCAGGGGTGTTCGTGGGAATTTGGGATCAAATTTCATAGTACTGGCCACGTGTATTGCACTGGGCCAGATATATATACAGAGCCACCTTATTGCTATTTTACTGAGTCGTGCAGGTGTCTGTGTTTTGTGTATTGTATTGTCTGTCGCCATAATGAGTAAGGCACCAGCAAAAACTAAAAAGCATATTTGCAAAGTATGTGGCAGTGTGTTACCGGTTGGATCTACCACATGTAACGTATGTTTTGTGGATTCCGTTCAGAATACCATTTCTGCTCCGGTTTTGCAACCAATTTCATCACCGGACCCTCCGTGGGGTATGTTAGTAAATGTACTGGAGAAATTTCAGACTGAAATGACCGCTGCTCGTCTGGAGCGAGAAACGCTAAGATCTGAGTCTAGGGTGAGACCGCCAGAACTACCGGAGGCGTCTCAGCCTTGCGTAGGGTCCAAATCCATTTTGGGCAAACGGGATAATTTTCATATGTCTTATGATTTTCCAGTGTCTGCTATGTTGCAGTCTGACGATTCCATCCCAGACCTCACGGAACACGATGAGGGGGAGGAGGGCGAAGTGGAGTCAGACGGCGAGGATGTTAACAGTTCCGGCATTGATGATCTCATCAGAGCGGTACGGCAGTCGCTAAGGTTTCCTGAAGCTGAGCAGCCTCTCACCAATGATCAGGTCATATTTACTAAACGACGGAAGACGCCAGTAAGTTTTCCTGTGTCGGATTCTCTAAATCAGATGTTAGTAGAATCCAGACAGAATCCAGATAAACGGTTTTCTATACCTCGCAGATTTAAGTCTAGTTATCCGTTTCCAGAATCGGTAACAGGTACATGGGAGAATCCACCAATAGTTGATTCTTCAGTGTCAAAGCTTACCAAGAAATTAACCATACCAGTGCCATCAGCTACTACGCTTAAAGATCCGTCAGATCGTAAGATAGAAACTATGCTTAAATCCATGTATGTAGCAGCAGGTGTGATGCTAAGACCTGGATTGGTTGGCATTTGGGTCACTAAGGCGCTCATAATATGGCTTACAGAACTCAAATCGGCTTTACATGACGAAAACCTGATAATTCAGGTGAATCAAATGATTGAGGCTGTAGAGTATCTCTGTACAGCGTCTACTGACGTCTGTCAGCTCACTTCTCGTATTTCATCTTCGCTAGTTACGGCACGAAGAGCACTCTACCTGCGTACTTATCAAGCGGAGGCAGAGGTCAAACGAAGTATAGAGGCGTTGCCTTACGATGGCAAGAAGTTGTTTGGTCCAGAATTGGACGCATGGATTAAGGAGGCTACGGGAGGTAAGTCTGTGTTCTTACCATTGCCTCCACCTGCGCCAAGAAGAAGGTACGCTGGACCTTCGTTCAAATCCTTTAGACCTCAGCCCTTTCGAGGACGTGGCAGAGGATCAGCCACGCCTGCTAGACGTGGTCGAGGACGTGGTTTCCATCAAACCAACACAACTCGCCAAGACGCTAAGGTTACCGACAAGCCAGTGGCATGACGGGTTACCAGCCCATCTCGGTTCTCCAATTGTGGGAGCACGCCTTCAGACGTTCCATGGGGCGTGGTTCCACACATCCGCGGAGGGCTGGATTCGCAATTTAGTGTTAAAAGGTTACAAAATAGAGTTCGACTGTCTGCCGCCTCTGCGGTTTTTCAAGACAGGATTGCCTCTGTCGGACGACAAGAGGAGAGTTTTGCAAATTGCCATTCAGTCCTTACTGGATTCGGCAGTGTTGATTCCGGTCCCTGTACACCAACAGGGTCAGGGTTATTATTCAAGCCTGTTTGTGGTCCCGAAGCCGGATGGCTCAGTCAGACCAATATTGAACTTAAAGGGCCTCAATCAGTACGTAACTTACTACAGATTCAAAATGGAGTCTCTACGGTCGGTGATTGCGGGGTTAGAGACCAAGGAATTTATGATTGCGCTAGACCTCAAGGATGCGTACTTACACATTCCAATTTGGCAGCCTCATCAGAAATTCTTACGATTTGCAATACGCCAGAACCATTACCAGTTTCAGGCTCTGCCGTTTGGCCTGTCATCAGCGCCTCGGGTATTCACCAAAGTAATGTCTGTGATGATAGCTCACCTCAGATCCCTGGGAGTGACGATAGTTCCGTATTTAGACGATCTGCTCATCAAAGCTCCGTCTCAACAGATACTTACCCAACATGCGCTGCTAACTTACAATGTATTGGTTCACCACGGTTGGATTGTCAATTTCAAGAAATCACATCTGATTCCGTCTCAACGCCTTCAGTTCCTAGGTATGATTCTCGATACGGTCAATCAAAGGATTTACCTACCACAACAGAAAGTACAAATGCTACGCCATCTAGTACAATTAGTACTCAAACCACGCACAGTGTCGGTACACTTGTGCATTCGCCTGTTAGGCACAATGGTGGCAGCTTTCGAGGCGCTTCAGTTCGGGAGATTTCACTCTCGTCCATTTCAGCTGAACGTGCTTGCCCAGTGGTCGGGCTCGCATCTGCAGATTCACCACAGAGTGAGGTTGTCACCAATAGCAAGAGTTTCTCTGCTATGGTGGCTCAAGGAACACAATTTAACCGCAGGAAGACGGTTCGGAGTTTGCAATTGGATAATTCTAACTACGGACGCCAGTCTCAGAGGTTGGGGAGCGGTAATTCAAAATTGTCAGCTCCAGGGTCTCTGGGCGGATCACGAAAAATTGCTGTCAATAAATGTTCTAGAACTCCGCGCGATTTTCAATGCGCTACGACAAGCGGTGCACATGGTTCGCTCTCAGCCTGTCCAAGTGCAGTCGGACAATGCGACAGCGGTCGCATACATCAACAAACAAGGAGGAACGAGAAGCCGCATGGCAATGCGGGAAGTAGCTCGAATCCTCAATTGGGCAGAATACCACCAGGTGATATTGTCGGCCGTGTTCATTCCGGGAGTGGACAACTGGGAAGCGGATTATCTCAGTCGTCGGGATCTTCACCCAGGCGAATGGTCATTAAATCCAGAAGTGTTTCACATGTTGGTTCAGCGATGGGGTTATCCTCAGGTGGACCTGATGGCATCTCGACACAATCATCAAACGCCCCAGTATGTGTCCAGAACAAGAGATCCAAAGGCAGTCGCGGTGGATGCTCTCACTGTCGCGTGGCCGTACAGTCTGGTGTATCTGTTTCCACCGTTTCCGCTGCTCCCTCTGGTGCTAAAACGGATCAAAGGAGAGTCGCTCACAGTCATACTAGTGGCGCCTCATTGGCCTCGGAGAGCTTGGTTCTCGGATCTTCGAGGATTACTCGCAGACGATCCGTGGCCGCTCCCGATACGTCCAGACCTGTTACAACAGGGTCCTTTTCTTTACCCCGATTTAGCGCGGCTGCGTTTGACGGGGTGGCTGTTGAGACCGCCCTCTTAAAAAGAGAGGGCATTCCAGATTCAGTTATACCAACCATGTTACGAGCTAGGAAGCCGGTTACGGCAGCTCATTATTACAGAATATGGCGTGCCTATATAGGTTGGTGTGAAGCTCGGAAATTTCCGACATCAGCTTTCAAGTTATGCCGCCTTTTGTTGTTTCTACAATCAGGCTTAGATGGAGGTTTGCGTTTATCTACACTAAAGGTGCAGGTATCTGCTTTGTCAATTTACTTTCAAAGACGATTGGCTCTATTGCCGTCTATACGCACCTTTCTCCAAGGTGTAATCAGGGTACAGCCTCCTTTCATTCCACCTACAGCGCCATGGGACTTGAATCTGGTTTTGGAGTTCTTACAGTCTTCATATTTTGAACCCTTACAACAAGTGGATATAAAGTTTCTCACTTGGAAAACAATTTTTCTCTTAGCCTTAGCTTCGGCAAGGCGTGTTTCGGATTTGGGTGCCTTGTCATGCAAGCCACCGTATTTGGTGTTTCATGATGACAGAGCGGAACTTCGGACGAATCCCGCCTTCTTACCAAAGGTAGTGTCATCTTTTCACATCAATCAACCAATAGTAGTTCCTGTGTTGACAGCACAGTCTGGAACTCTGGATGTGGTTCGTGCGTTACGCGTTTATGTAACCCGAACGTCTTCAGTTCGTAAGACGGATACGTTATTTGTTCTCTATGATGCTGCCAAGATGGGTTGGCCAGCATCTAAACAAACTTTATCCAGATGGATAAAACTGACCATACGCCAGGCTTACCTTCATGCTAGGTTACAACCGCCTACGTCAGTAACCGCTCATTCCACACGTTCTGTGGGAACTTCATGGGCAGCTGGTCGTGGGGCTTCTGCGACGCAGCTTTGCCGGGCGGCTACATGGTCTTCAGTGCACACGTTTGTGCGCTTTTACAAGTTTGATACTTTTGCGGCATCAGCATCTAGCTTTGGCCGCCTAGTGTTACAAGTGCCAAACTGCTCTCCCGCCCACGGGGGAAGCTTTGGTACGTCCCAAGAGTACTCCAGTGACCCCTAGTGGATGAAAAAGAAAATAGGATTTTGGTACTTACCAGGTAAATCCTTTTCTTTGAATCCATAGGGGTCACTGGACGCCCACCCAGAGCAGTTTACTTACTTGGGGTTAGTTCTGAGGATCTTATGGTAACACATTTTCACCGACTGGTTCAAGTTACAAGTGCTGGTTAGGGTGTCAACTGTTAGTTGTCAGTAACGTTATGGGTTAACTTCGTTATTGTCAGTTATGTTATATGTAATACTCCATTATTAACCTCTCTTAATTCCTGTTCGGCTCAGTAAAAAACACTGAGTAAGTGCTCAGGGATATGGAGGGGTGGAGTGTTACTAAATTTAAATATTCAGTGCTGTGTTCCTACGGAAGCCCGTCCATATCCCAAGAGTACTCCAGTGACCCCTATGGATTCAAAGAAAAGGATTTACCTGGTAAGTACCAAAATCCTATTTTTCCTGCCTGCACAGCACTGTCCATCGCTCACGGTACCAGGGGGTTGTAGAAGGGTGGGGAGGCTGCAAAACGAATGTGTAACCTATTACGGTGCACAGTCAGCGCTGATAGGTGGTCTCGCTTTATATTAAAAGCGCTGTGTGTGGGTTGGCTCCAATCTCTCTCTGTCTCTCTTGCCATTCTTGGGGGTGAAACTCTGTCCTCCCCTGTGTGTGGGTGTGGAGTGTCTGTGGTCTCCATTAAGCAATGTCCAGGGACTCTGTGTCATATACGCTGCAGAGGATATGTCCTCTCAGGATGATCCCATTCCATGTAATCAGGATTGCACTGGTTTAGCACAGATTCCAGAAAGGGAGCCTGAGTGGTTATCCTCTATCAAATCTATGATTTCTCAGATTTCAAATCGGGTTGCACAAAATTAATCTGCAACTCAGGCTTTACAGAACTCTATGGCAGTCTGGCCCAGTGCTGTATATTCACATAAACGTGCTCTTGCACAGATCATGCAGGATGATACCGATTCTGATACTACAGATATTGATGGGAATGTGTTGCGGGGGGCAGCATCTCTTGCAAAAGGGGTGCAGTTGATGATAGAGGCTATTAGGGATGTGTTGAATATTGCTGATACAACACCCGAGCAGATTGAGGAGGCTTACTTCACTGAAAATAAGAGAGCCTCGCTAACCTTCCCTGCGTCAAAGGAATTAAATGCTATTTTCTCTGACGTCCTAAGTGGATGCTGGGGACTCCGTCAGGACCATGGGGGATTAGCGGCTCCGCAGGAGACAGGGCACAAAAGTAAAAGCTTTAGGATCAGGTGGTGTGCACTGGCTCCTCCCCCTATGACCCTCCTCCAAGCCTCAGTTAGATTTCTGTTAGATTTTTGTGCCCGGCCGAGAAGGGTGCAATCTAGGTGGCTCTCCTAAAGAGCTGCTTAGAGTAAAAGTTTTGTTAGGTTTTTTATTTTCAGTGAGTCCTGCTGGCAACAGGCTCACTGCTACGAGGGACTTAGGGGAGAAGAAGTGAACTCACCTGCGTGCAGGATGGATTGGCTTCTTAGGCTACTGGACACCATTAGCTCCAGAGGGATCGAACACAGGCCCAGCCATGGAGTCCGGTCCCAGAGCCGCGCCGCCGACCCCCTTGCAGATGCCGAAGAGTGAAGAGGTCCAGAAACCGGCGGCAGAAGACTTTTCAGTCTTCATGAGGTAGCGCACAGCACTGCAGCTGTGCGCCATTGTTGTCAGCACACTTCACACCAGCGGTCACTGAGGGTGCAGGGCGCTGGGGGGGGCGCCCTGGGCAGCAATGAAATACCTATACTGGCTAAAAGATACATCACATATAGCCCCTGCCAGGTCTCAGAAAAACGGGAGAAGAAGCCCGCCGAAAAGGGGGCGGAGCCTATTCTCCTCAGCACACAGCGCCATTTTCCCTCACAGAAATGCTGGTGGGAAGGCTCCCAGGCTCTCCCAAGCACTGCACTACAGAAACAGGGTTAAAACAGAGAGGGGGGGCACTTATTTGGCGATATGATTATATATATTAAGATGCTATAAGGGAAAAACACTTATATAAAGGTTGTCCCTGTATAATTATAGCGTTTTGGTGTGTGCTGGCAAACTCTCCCTCTGTCTCCCCAAAGGGCTAGTGGGGTCCTGTCCTCTATCAGAGCATTCCCTGTGTGTGTGCTGTGTGTCGGTACGTGTGTGTCGACATGTATGAGGACGATGTTGGTGAGGAGGCGGAGCAATTGCCTGTAATGGTGATGTCACTCTCTAGGGAGTCGACACCGGAATGGATGGCTTATTTAGGGAATTACGTGATAATGTCAACACGCTGCAAGGTCGGTTGACGACGTGAGACGGCCGGCAAACCAATTAGTACCTGTCCAGGCGTCTAAAACACCGTCAGGGGCTTTAAAACGCCCATTTACCTCAGTCGGTCGACACAGACACGGACACTGACTCCAGTGTCGACGGTGAAGAAACAAACGTATTTTCCATTTGGGCCACACGTTACATGTTAAGGGCAATGAAGGAGGTGTTACATATTTCTGATACTACAAGTACCACAAAAGAGGGTATTATGTGGGGTGTGAAAAAACTACCTGTAGTTTTTACTGAATCAGATAAATTAAATGAAGTGTGTGATGATGCGTGGGTTTTCCCCGATATAAATTTATTGGCGTTATACCCTTTCCCGCCAGAAGTTAGGGCGCGTTGGGAAACACCCCTTAGGGTGGATAAGGCGCTCACACGCTTATCAAAACAAGTGGCGTTACCGTCTCCAGATACGGCCGCCCTCAAGGAGCCAGCTGATAGGAGGCTGGAAAATATCCTAAAAAGTATATACACACATACTGGTGTTATACTGCGACCAGCGATCGCCTCAGCCTGGATGTGCAGCGCTGGGGTGGCTTGGTCGGATTTCCTGACTGAAAATATTGATACCCTTGACAGGGACAGTATTTTATTGACTATAGAGCATTTAAAGGATGCATTTCTATATATGCGAGATGCACAGAGGGATATTTGCACTCTGGCATCAAGAGTAAGTGCGATGTCCATATCTGCCAGAAGATGTTTATGGACACGACAGTGGTCAGGTGATGCAGATTCCAAACGGCATATGGAAGTATTGCCGTATAAAGGGGAGGAGTTATTTGGGGTCGTTCCATCGGACCTGGTGGCCACGGCAACAGCTGGAAAATCCACCTTTTTTACCCCAAGTCACATCTCAGCAGAAAAAGACACCGTCTTTTCAGCCTCAGTCCTTTCGTCCCCATAAGGGCAAGCAGGCAAAAGGCCAGTCATATCTGCCCAGGGATAGAGGAAAGGGAAGAAGACTGCAGCAGGCAGCCCATTCCCAGGAACAGAAGCCTTCCACCGCTTTTGCCAAGTCCTCAGCATGACGCTGGGGCCGTACAAGCGGACTCAGCTGCGGTGGGGGGTCGTCTCAAGAGTTTCAGTGCGCAGTGGGCTCACTCGCAAGTGGACCCCTGGATCCTACAAGTAGTATCCCAGGGGTACAGATTGGAGATTCGAGACGTCTCCCCCTCGCAGGTTCCTGAATTCTGCTTTACCAACGTCTCCCTCCGACAGGGAGGCAGTATTGGAAACAATTCACAAGCTGTATTCCCAGCAGGTGATAATCAAAGTACCCCTCCTACAACAAGGAAAGGGGTATTATTCCACACTATATTGTGGTACTGAAGCCAGACGGCTCGGTGAGACCTATTCTAAATCTGAAATATTTGAACACTTACATACAAAGGTTCAAATCAAGATGGAGTCACTCAGAGCAGTGATAGCGAACCAGGAAGAAGGGGACTATATGGTGTCCCTGGACATCAAGGATGCTTACCTCCATGTCCCAATTTGCCCTTCTCACCAAGGGTACCTCAGGTTCGTGGTACAAAACTGTCACTATCAGTTTCAGACGCTGCCGTTTGGATTGTCCACGGCACCCCGGGTCTTTACCAAGGTAATGGCCGAAATGATGATTCTTCTTCAAAGAAAAGGCGTCTTAATTATCCCTTACTTGGACGATCTCCTGATAAGGGCAAGGTCCAGAGAACAGTTGGAGGTCGGAGTAGCACTATCTCAAGTAGTTCTACGACAGCACGGGTGGATTCTAAATATTCCAAAATCGCAGCTGTCTCCGACGACACGTCTGCTGTTCCTAGTGATGATTCTGGACACAGTCCAGAAAAAGGTGTTTCTCCCGGAGGAGAAAGCCAGGGAGTTATCCGAGCTAGTCAGGAACCTCCTAAAACCAGGAAAAGTGTCAGTGCATCATTGCACAAGGGTCCTGGGAAAAATGGTGGCTTCTTACGAAGCGATTCCATTCGGCAGATTTCACGCAAGAACTTTTCAGTGGGATCTGCTGGAAAAATGGTCCGGATCGCATCTTCAGATGCATCAGCGGATAACCCTGTCTCCAAAAGGGCCACAGATTCGGCATTCAGGACTGGGTCCTGGTGACCACGGATGCCAGCCTGAAAGGCTGGGGAGCAGTCACACAAGGAAAAAATTTCCAGGGAGTGTGATCAAGTCTGGAGACTTCTCTCCACATAAATATACTGGAGCTAAGAGCAATTTACAATGCTCTAAGCTTAGCAAGACCTCTGCTTCAAGGTCAGCCGGTATTGATCCAGTGGGACAACATCACGGCAATCGCCCACGTAAACAGACTGGGCGGCACAAGAAGCAGGAGGGCAATGGCAGAAACTGCAAGGATTCTTCGCTGGGCGGAAAATCATGTGTTAGCACTGTCAGCAGTGTTCATTCCGGGAGTGGACAACTGGGAAGCAGACTTCCTCAGCACGACCTCCACCCGGGAGAGTGGGGACTTCATCGGGAAGTCTTCCACATGATTGTGAACCGTTGGAAAAGACCAATGGTGGACATGATGGCGTCCCGCCTGAACAAAAAAAACTGGACAGGTATTGCGCCAGGTCAAGAGACCCTCAGGCAATAGCTGTGGACGTTCTGGTAACACCGTGGGTGTACCAGTCGGTGTATGTGTTCCCTCCTCTGCTTCTCATACCTAAGGTACTGAGAATTATAAGACGTAGAGGAGTAAGAACTATACTCGTGGCTCCGGATTGGGCAAGAAGGACTTGGTACCCGGAACTTCAAGAGATGCTCACAGAGGACTCATGGCCTCTGCCGCTAAGAAGGGACTTGCTTCAGCAAGTACCATGTCTGTTCCAAGACTTACCGCGGCTGCGTTTGACGGCATGGCGGTTGAACGCCGGATCCTAAGGGAAAAAGGCATTTCGGAAGAGGTCATTCCTACCCTGGTCAAAGCCAGGAAGGAGGTGACCGCACAACATTATCACCACATGTGGCGAAAATATGTTGCGTGGTGTGAGGCCAGGAAGGCCCCACGAAGAAATTTCAACTCTGTCGATTCCTGCATTTCCTGCAAACAGGAGTGTTTATGGGCCTCAAATTGGGGTCCATTAAGGTTCAAATTTCGGCCCTGTCGATTTTCTTCCAGAAAGAATTGGCTTCAGTTCCTGAAGTCCAGAAGTTTGTCAAGGGATATACAACCCCCTTTTGTGCCTCCAGTGGCACTGTGGGATCTCAACGTAGTTCTGGGATTCCTCAAATCACATTGGTTTAAACCGCTCAAATCTGTGGATTTGAAATATTTCACATGGAAAGTGACCATGATGTTGGCCCTGGCCTCGGCCAGGCGAGTGTCAGAATTGGCGGCTTTGTCTCACAAAAGCCCATATCTGATTGTCCATTCGGACAGGGCAGAGCTGCGGACTCGTCCCCAGTTTCTCCCTAAGGTGGTGTCAGCGTTTCACCTGAACCAGCTTATTGTGGTACCTGCGGCTACTAGGGACTTGGAGGACTCCAAGTTGCTAGATGTTGTCAGGGCCCTGAAAATATAGGTTTCCAGGACGGCTGGAGTCAGGAAAACTGACTTGCTGTTATCCTGTATGCACCCAACAAACTGGGTGCTCTTGCTTCTAAGCAGACGATTGCTAGTTGGATGTGTAGTACAATTCAGCTTGCACATTCTGTGGCAGGCCTGCCACAGCCAAAATATGTAAATGCCCATTTCACAAGGAAGGTGGGCTCATCTTGGACGGCTGCCCGTGGGGTCTCGGCTTTACAACTTTGCCGAGCTGCTACTTGGTCAGGGGCACACCCTGGCTGAGGAGGACCTGGAGTTCTCTCACTCGGTGCTGCAGAGTCATCCGCACTCTCCCGCCCGTTTGGGAGCTTTGGTATAATCCCCATGGTCCTTACGGAGTCCCCAGCATCCACTTAGGACGTCAGAGAAAATAAGAATTTACTTACCGATAATTCTATTTCGCGTAGTCCGTAGTGGATGCTGGGCGCCCATCCCAAGTGCGGATTGTCTGCAATACTTGTACATAGTTATTGTTACAAAAATCGGGTTATTATTGTTGTGAGCCATCTTTTCAGAGGCTCCGCTGTTATCATGCTGTTAACTGGGTTCAGATCACAGGTTGTACAGTGTGATTGGTGTGGCTGGTATGAGTCTTACCCGGGATTCAAAATCCTTCCTTATTGTGTACGCTCGTCCGGGCACAGTATCCTAACTGAGGCTTGGAGGAAGGTCATAGGGGGAGGAGCCAGTGCACACCACCTGATCCTAAAGCTTTTACTTTTGTGCCCTGTCTCCTGCGGAGCCGCTAATCCCCCATGGTCCTGACGGAGTCCCCAGCATCCACTACGGACTACGAGAAATAGAATTATCGGTAAGTAAATTCTTATTTTCTCTGACGTCCTAGTGGATGCTGGGGACTCCGTCAGGACCATGGGGATTAGCGGCTCCGCAGGAGACAGGGCACAAAATTTAAAAGTTTGACCACTAGGTGGTGTGCACTGGCTCCTCCCCCTATGACCCTCCTCCAAGCCTCAGTTAGGTTTTTGTGCCCGTCCGAGCAGGGTGCAATCTAGGTGGCTCTCCTAAAGAGCTGCTTAGAAAAAGTTTTATTAGGTTTTTTATTTTCAGTGAGTCCTGCTGGCAACAGGCTCACTGCAACGAGGGACTTAGGGGAGAAGAAGTGAACTCACCTGCGTGCAGGATGGATTGGCTTCTTAGGCTACTGGACACTAGCTCCAGAGGGACGATCACAGGTACAGCCTGGATGGGTCACCGGAGCCGCGCCGCCGACCCCCTTGCAGATGCCGAAAAGAGAAGAGGTCCAGAAACCGGCGGCTGAAGACTTCTCAGTCTTCATGAGGTAGCGCACAGCACTGCAGCTGTGCGCCATTGCTCTCGGCACACTTCACACCAACGGTCACTGAGGGTGCAGGGCGCTGGGGGGGGCGCCCTGGGCAGCAATGAGAAATACCTATTCTGGCTAAAATACATCACATATAGCCCCTGGGGCTATATGGATGTATTTAACCCCTGCCAGGTTTTCAGAAAAACCGGGAGAAGAAGCCCGCCGAAAAGGGGGCGGGGCCTATTCTCCTCAGCACACAGCGCCATTTTCCTACACAGCTCCGCTGCTAGGAAGGCTCCCAGGCTCTCCCCTGCACTGCACTACAGAAACAGGGTAAAAACAGAGAGGGGGGGGCACTTATTTGGCGATATTAACAATATTTGAGCTGCTATAAGGGGAACACACTTATTTAAGGTTGTCCCTATATATTTATAGCGCTTGGGTGTGTGCTGGCAAACTCTCCCTCTGTCTCCCCAAAGGGCTAGTGGGGTCCTGTCTTCTATCAGAGCATTCCCTGTGTGTCTGCTGTGTGTCGGTACGCGTGTGTCGACATGTATGAGGACGATGTTGGTGTGGAGGCGGAGCAATTGCCTGTAATGGTGATGTCACCCCCTAGGGAGTCGACACCAGAATGGATGGCTTTATTTATGGAATTACGTGATACTGTCAGCACGCTGCAAAGGTCGGTGGACGACATGAGACGGCCGGCAAACCAGTCAGTACCTGTCCAGGCGTCTCAAACACCGTCAGGGGCTGTAAAACGCCCTTTACCTCAGTCGGTCGACACAGACCCAGACACGGACACCGAATCCAGTGTCGACGGTGAAGAAACAAACGTATTTTCCAGTAGGGCCACACGTTATATGATCACGGCAATGAAGGAGGTTTTGCATATCTCTGATATTGCAAGTACCACAAAAAGGGGTATTATGTGGGGTGTGAAAAAACTACCGGTAGTTTTTCCTGAATCAAAGGAATTGAATGAAGTGTGTGATGAAGCGTGGGTTACCCCCGATAGAAAACTGCTAATTTCAAAGAAGTTATTGGCATTATACCCTTTCCCGCCAGAGGTTAGGGTGCGCTGGGAAACGCCCCCTAGGGTAGATAAGGCGCTCACACGCTTATCAAAGCAAGTGGCGTTACCGTCGCCAGAGACGGCCGCCCTCAAGGATCCAGCTGATAGGAGGCTGGAGAATACACTAAAAAGTATATACACACATACGGGTGTTATACTGCGACCAGCAATCGCCTCAGCCTGGATGTGCAGTGCTGGGGTGGCTTGGTCGGAGTCACTGACTGAAAATATTGATACCCTGGATAGGGACAGTATTTTACTGACTATAGAGCATTTAAAGGATGCATTTCTATATATGCGAGATGCACAGAGAGATATTTGCACTCTGGCATCAAGAGTAAGTGCGATGTCCATATCTGCCAGAAGAAGTTTATGGACGCGACAGTGGTCAGGTGATGCGGATTCCAAACGGCATATGGAAGTATTGCCGTATAAGGGGGAGGAATTATTTGGGGTCGGTCTATCGGATCTGGTGGCCACGGCAACAGCCGGGAAATCCACCTTTTTACCTCAGGTCACCTCCCAGCAGAAAAAGACGGTCTTTTCAGCCGCAGTCCTTTCGTTCCTATAAGAACAAGCGAGCAAAAGGACATTCATATTTGCCCCGAGGCAAAGGAAAGGGTAAGAGACTGCAGCAAGCAGCTCCTTCCCAGGAGCAGAAGTCCTCCCCGGCTTCTGCAAAGGCCTCAGCATGACGCTGGGACCTCACAAGCGGACTCAGGGGCGGTGGGGGTCGCCTCAAGAATTTCAGCGCACAGTGGGCTCACTCTCAGGTGGACCCCTGGATCCTGCAGGTAGTATCTCAGGGTTACAGGTTGGAATTCGAGAAGTCTCCCCCTCGCCGGTTCCTAAAGTCTGCTTTGCCAACGTCACCCTCCGACAGGGCGACGGTATTGGAAGCCATTCACAAGCTGTATTCTCAGCAGGTGATAGTCAAGGTACCCCTTCTACAACAGGGAAAGGGGTATTACTCCACGCTATTTGTGGTACCGAAGCCGGACGGCTCGGTAAGACCTATTCTAAATCTGAAATCTCTGAACCTGTACATACAAAAATTCAAGTTCAAGATGGAGTCACTCAGAGCAGTGATAGCGAATCTGGAAGAAGGGGACTTTATGGTGTCCTTGGACATCAAGGATGCTTACCTTCATGTCCCAATTTGCCCTTCACACCAAGGGTACCTCAGGTTCGTGGTACAAAACTGTCGTTATCAGTTTCAGACGCTGCCGTTTGGATTGTCCACGGCACCCCGGGTCTTTACCAAGGTAATGGCCGAAATGATGATCCTTCTTCGAAGAAAAGGCATATTAATTATCCCTTACTTGGACGATCTCCTGATAAGGGCAAGATCCAGAGAACAGCTGGAGGTCGGAGTAGCACTAACCCAAGTAGTGCTCCAACAGCACGGGTGGATTCTGAATTTTCCAAAATCCCAACTGATCCCGACGACACGTCTGCTGTTCCTAGGGATGATTCTGGACACTGTTCAGAAAAAGGTATTTCTTCCGGAGGAGAAAGCCAGGGAGTTATCCGAACTCGTCAGGAACCTCCTAAAACCAGGGAGAGTGTCTGTGCATCAATGCACAAGAGTCCTGGGAAAAATGGTGGCTTCTTACGAAGCGATTCCATTCGGCAGATTCCATGCACGAATTTTTCAGTGGGATCTGCTGGACAAATGGTCCGGATCGCATCTGCAGATGCATCAGCTGATAAAATTGTCGACAAGGACAAGGGTGTCTCTGCTATGGTGGTTGCAGAGTGCTCATCTGTTAGAGGGCCGCAGATTCGGCATACAGAACTGGGTCCTAGTGACCACGGATGCCAGCCTGAGAGGCTGGGGAGCGGTCACACAGGGAAGAAACTTCCAGGGCGTGTGGTCAAGCCTGGAAACGTCTCTTCACATAAATATACTGGAACTAAGAGCAATCTACAATGCTCTAAGCCTGGCAAAACCTCTGCTTCAGGGTCAGCCGGTGTTGATCCAGTCGGACAACATCACGGCAGTCGCCCACGTAAACAGACAGGGCGGCACAAGAAGCAGGAGGGCAATGGCAGAAGCTGCAAGGATTCTTTGCTGGGCAGAAAATCATGTGATAGCACTGTCAGCAGTGTTCATCCCGGGAGTGGACAACTGGGAAGCAGACTTCCTCAGCAGACACGATCTTCACCCGGGAGAGTGGGGACTTCATCCAGAAGTCTTCCACATGATTGTGGTCCATTGGGAAAGACCAATGGTGGACATGATGGCGTCCCGCCTCAACAAAAAACTGGACAGGTATTGCGCCAGGTCAAGAGACCCTCAGACAATAGCTGTGGACGCTCTGGTAACACCATGGGTGTACCAGTCAGTGTATGTGTTCCCTCCTCTGCCTCTCATACCCAAGGTACTGAGAATTATACGGCAAAGGGGAGTAAGAACGATACTAGTGGCTCCGGACTGGCCAAGAAGGACTTGGTACCCGGAACTTCAGGAGATGCTCACGGAAGATCCGTGGCCTCTACCTCTAAGAAGGGATCTGCTTCAGCAGGGACCGTGTCTATTCCAAGACTTACCGCGGCTGCGTTTGACGGCATGGCGGTTGAACGCCGGATCCTAAGGGAAAAAGGCATTCCGGAAGAGGTCATCCCTACCCTGGTCAAAGCCAGGAAGGAGGTGACTGCACAACATTATCACCGCATTTGGAGAAAATATGTTGCGTGGTGTGAGGCCAGGAGGGCCCCGACGGAGGAATTTCAACTGGGTCGATTCCTACATTTCCTGCAAACAGGATTGTCTATGGGCCTCAAATTAGGGTCCATTAAGGTTCAAATTTCGGCCCTGTCGATTTTCTTCCAAAAAGAATTGGCTTCAGTTCCTGAAGTCCAGACTTTTGTAAAAGGAGTACTACATATACAGCCCCCGGTTGTGCCCCCAGTGGCACCGTGGGATCTCAATGTAGTTTTGGATTTTCTCAAATCCCATTGGTTTGAGCCATTCAAATCGGTGGATTTGAAATATCTTACATGGAAAGTAACCATGCTACTGGCCCTGGCTTCAGCCAGGAGAGTGTCGGAATTGGCGGCTTTATCGTATAAAAGCCCATATCTGATTTTCCATTCGGACAGGGCAGAATTGAGGACGCGTCCTCAGTTTCTTCCTAAGGTGGTATCAGCGTTTCACCTGAACCAGCCTATTGTGGTGCCTGCGGCTACTAGCGATTTGGAGGATTCCAAGTTGCTGGACGTTGTCAGAGCATTGAAAATATATATTTCAAGGACGGCTGGAGTCAGAAAATCTGACTCGCTGTTTATACGGTATGCACCCAACAAGCTGGGTGCTCCTGCTTCTAAGCAGACGATTGCTCGTTAGATTTGTAGCACAATTCAACTGGCACATTCTGTGGCAGGCCTGCCACAGCCTAAATCTGTCAATGCCCACTCCACAAGGAAGGTGGGCTCATCTTGGGCGGCTGCCCGAGGGGTCTCGGCATTACAACTCTGCCGAGCAGCTACGTGGTCAGGGGAGAACACGTTTGTAAAATTCTACAAATTTGATACCCTGGCTAAGGAGGACCTGGAGTTCTCTCATTCGGTGCTGCAGAGTCATCCGCACTCTCCCGCCCGTTTGGGAGCTTTGGTATAATCCCCATGGTCCTGACGGAGTCCCCAGCATCCACTAGGACGTCAGAGAAAATAAGAATTTACTCACCGGTAATTCTATTTCTCGTAGTCCGTAGTGGATGCTGGGCGCCCATCCCAAGTGCGGATTGTCTGCAATACTTGTACATAGTTATTGTTACAAAAAAATCGGGTTGTTTATTGTTGTGAGCCATCTTTTCAGAGGCTCCTACGTTTATCATACTGTTAACTGGGTTCAGATCACAAGTTGTACGGTGTGATTGGTGTGGCTGGTATGAGTCTTACCCGGGATTCAAAATCCTTCCTTATTGTGTACGCTCGTCCGGGCACAGTATCCTAACTGAGGCTTGGAGGAGGGTCATAGGGGGAGGAGCCAGTGCACACCACCTAGTGGTCAAACTTTTAAATTTTGTGCCCTGTCTCCTGCGGAGCCGCTAATCCCCATGGTCCTGACGGAGTCCCCAGCATCCACTACGGACTACGAGAAATAGAATTACCGGTGAGTAAATTCTTATTTTTTCAAAGGCTTAGGAAAACCTGGATAAAAAATTCCAGATACCTAAAAGGGTTCTGGTAGCGTTTCCTTTCCCGATAGAGGATAGGAAAAAATGGAAAAACCCGCCTATTGTTGACGCGTCATTATCCAGACTCTCAAAAAAGGTGGTTTTACCTGTTCCAGGATCTACCATCTTGAAAGAGTTGGCTGATCGTAATATTGATAAAACGCTCAAATCCATGTACACGGCTTCTGGGGCAATACTACGTCCCACTATTGCCAGTGCTTGGATTGCCAAAGCTATAGTAAAGTGGTCAGGCACGTTACTTGAAGACTTGGATACTATGGAGAAATGTGATGTTGAATTATTTTTACGTAACATTCAGGATTTGGCAGGATTTCTGGTAGAATCCATGAAAGACCTGGATTCCATGGCTGCAGGAATTTCTTCCATGTCAGTATCAGCTCGTCGAGGACTGTGGTTGCGCCAGTGGTCTGCCGACGTGGAATCCAGGAGAAGTGTAGAGAGACTACCCTACACAGGTCAGGATCTCTTTGGGGAAGCGTTAGATGCATGGATCTCTACGGCTACGGTTGATAAGTCACCCTTTCTTCCCTCAGCTACACCTGCTCCGAAGCTGTCCAACAAATTCTTTCGGGGAGATCGGCCCAAGTTTAAGAAACCTGCGGCTGTAGGTTCCCAGCAAAAGAAACCTGCTTCTGGTACACCAAAGTCCTCCGCATAACTGTGGACTGCACGCCTCGGAGGTGGGGCCGATGGGAGCGAGACGCAGACATTTCAGTCATGTCTAGGTGTCTTCCAGCCTGGATCCCTGGGTGCAAGATATTGTGTCCCAGGGGTACAGGCTGGAATTTCAAAATCTCCTACCTCACCGATTTTTCAGATCATGCTTGCCAGCTCTGCTGGCAGACAGGACTGTTCTGCAAGAAGCCATCAAGAAGTTGTCGGAGGCACAGGTCATTGTGCCAGTACCGTCTCATATGCAAAACAAGGGTTACTATTCAAAACTTTTCGTGGTACCGAAACCGGATTGTTCGGTCAGGCCCATTCTGAGCTTAAAATCACTAAACCCCTTTCTGAGGGAGTTCAAGTTCAAAATGGAGTCTCTAAGGGCAGTGATATCAGGTCTGGAGGAGGGGAAATTTCTAGTATCCCTGGATATCAAGGATTCGTACCTCCACATTCCGATTTGGCTGCCACATCAAGCTTTTCTTAGATTTGCTATGGTGGACTGTCACTTTCAGTTCCAGGCCCTCCCATTCGGCCTCTGTACAGCACCAAGGGTATTCACTAAGGTGATGGTCGGAAATTATGCTTCTCCTCCGCAGACGGGGTGAACATAATTCCGTATCTGGACGATCTGTTGATAAAGGCATCATCCAAGGAGAAGCTGTTACGGTCCATAGCACTCACGACCCAGCTTCTCAGGGAACATGGTTGGATCCTGAATCTTCTAACATCACATTTGGAACCAACCAGGAGGTTGTCCTTTCTGGGAATGATCCTCGACACGGGGGTGCAGAGGGTGTTTCTCCCAGAGGAAAAATGCGTTGGTGATTCAAACGATGGTCCGGGATGTCCTGAAGCCAGCCCGGGTGTCAGTTCATCAGTGCATTTGCCTTCTGGGGAAGATGGTGGCCTCTTACGTGTCTCTGCAGTACGGGAGGTTTCACGCTCGGTCCATCCAACTGGATCTCCTGGACAAATGGTCAGGATCCCATATACACATGCACCAGAAAATACGTCTGCCGCCAAAGGCCAGGATTTCACTTCTCTGGTGGCTGCAATTACCTCACCTTCTGGAGGGCCGCAGGTTTGGGATTCAGGACTGGATCCTTCTAACCACGGATGCAAGTCTCCAGGGCTGGGGCGCAGTCACTCAAGAGGTAACCTTCCAAGGAAGGTGGTCAAGTCTGGAAGCCGGCCTGCCGATAAACATTCTGGAACTAAGAGCCGTCTACAACGGTCTTCTCCAAGCAGCTCTTCTTCTGAGAAATCAGACCATTCAAGTGCAGTCGGACAATGTGACAACAGTGGCTTACATAAACCGACAGGGCGGAACAAAGAGCAGAGCTGCAATGGCAGAGGTAACAAGAATCATCCTCTGGGCAGAAAAGCACGTGTTGGCGCTGTCAGCAATCTTCATTCCGGGAGTAGACAACTGGGAAGCGGACTTCCTCAGCAGACACAATCTCCATCCAAGGTAGTGGGGTCTCCACCCGGAGGTGTTCAAAGAGGTAACAGATCTTTGGGGCGTACCCCAGATCGACATGATGGCCTCTCGTCTCAACAAGAAACTTGTTCCAGGTCAAGGCAAGCAGTGGCGATGGATGCCCTAGTAACTCCGTGGGTGTTCCAGTCGGTGTACGTGTTTACTCCACTTCCACTCATCCCAAGAGTTCTAAAACTCGTAAGGAGAAGAAGGGTTCAAGCGATCCTCATTGCTCCAGACTGGCCAGGAAGGGCTTGGTACGCGGATCTTCTGGATCTACTGCAAGAAGAACAGAGGCCTCTTCGGGAGGACCTGCTGCAGCAGGGGCCGTTCGCCTATCAAGACTTTCCGCGGCTACGTTTAACGGCATGGAGGTTGAATGTCTGATACTAGCTCGAAAGGGCATTCCGAACAAAGTTATTCCTACCCTGATACAGGCTAGGAAAGGAGTAACGTCTAAACATTACCATCGAATTTGGAAAAAATATTTATCTTGGTGCAAGTCCAAGAAATTTCCTGCGGTGGAGTTTCAACTGGGAAGGTTTCTCCTCTTCCTGCAAACAGGTGTGGATATGGGCCTGAGATTAGGATCTGTAAAGGTCCAGATTTCGGTCCTATCCATTTTCTTCCAGAAACAGTTGGCTGCCCTCCCTGAGGTTCAGACCTTTTTGAAGGGAGTTCTGCACATCCAACCTCCCTTTGTACCACCTACGGCACCTTGGGACCTTAACGTGGTGTTGCAGTTCCTCCAATTGGACTGGTTCGAGCCTCTACAGGAGGTTGAGGTCAAATTTCTTACGTAGAAGGCTGTCACGTTGTTGGCCTTAGCTTCTGCTAGACGTGTGTCAGAGTTGGGGCCTTTATCTTGTAAAAGCCCATACTTGATCTTCCACGAAGATAGGGCTGAACTCCGGACACGTCAGTTTCTTCCGAAGGTTGTGTCGGCATTTCATATCAACCAACCTATTGTGGTGCCAGTAACTACTGACTCCTCAATTTCATCAAAGTCCTTGGATGTTGTAAGGGCTCTGAAAATCTGTGAGGAGGACTGCTCGTCACAGGAAATCGGACTCTGTTTGTCCTGTATGAAAATTGGATGTCCTGCTTCTAAGCAGACGATCTCTCGCTAGATCAGGTTCACTATCCAGCATGCGTATTCTACGGCAGGCTTGCTGTGTCCTACGTCTGTCGAGGCCCACCCGTAAGGTGGGGTCTTCCTGGGCAGCTGCCCGGGGTGTCTCGGCGTTACAACTTTGCCAAGGTGCAACTTGGTCTGGGTCGAACACGTTTGCAAAGTTCTACAAGTTCGATACTTTGACTGAACTTCAGATCATCAGAGGCCAATCGGTTCTGCAGGAGCCTCGGCGCTCTCCCTCCCGTTCTGGGAGCTTTGGTACATCCCCATGGTACTAATGGGGACCCCAGCATCATCTAGGACGTAAGAGAAAATAGGATTTTGGTTACCTACCGGTAAATACTTTTCTCGTAGTCTGTAGAGTATGCTGGGCGCCCGCCCGCCCGCCCAGCGCTTCGTTATCCTGCAGTGGTTACTTGGTTCAGTACTGTTTTGTTCTTAGTTAAGTACTGCGTTATTACTTGGTTCAGTCATGTTGTTCAGCTGTTGCTGAGTTTTTTCAAGCTAGTTAGCTTGGTTTGCCTTGTTTGTGTGAGCTGGTGTGAATCTCTTCTCTTGAAGTTGTCCCTCTCCTCGGGCACAGTTTCTAGACTGAGTCTGGTAGGAGGGGCATAGGGGGATGAGCCAACCCACACTATTCATTTCTTAAAGTGCCAGTGGCTCCTAGTGGACCCGTCTATACCCCATGGTACTAATTTGGACCCCAGCATCCTCTACGGACTACGAGAAAAGGATTTACCGGTAGGTAATTAAAATCCTATTTTTGCTGCTCGTGCAATCAACTAGACGCCACCTATGGGGATCGCTTGTGCAGCCCTGCTGTGCTAAAAAAAAGTTTTGTGCAGAAGTAGACTAGCCCTGCAGTTACTTACCCTCTGCGATCAATCCAGCGATGAAGGTCAGATATCCACCCTCCAAACGCCTGAATACGCCTGCGTTCAGATCTCCATGCCCGGAAAACTGTGAGTAGATGCCCCGGAACGCCTCCCCGCTGTCAATCTTTTTGCAATCGCGCTAGCAATCACTTTCTACTTTATTCTGGTTGCTGCCCCGATGCGCATGCGCAATGCGGCCGCCACGCATGCGCAATGCGGCCGCCACGCATGCGCAGTTATGACCCGTTCGCACCGCATTGATAAACCGCTGCGTGCGAACGGGTCAGAATGACCCCCATTGTGAGAGTACTAGTAGCATGCCTATGATTTTAGGTTTATGTGAATATCCAGTACAGTATTTTGTGTATATAGAATTTGTCTTATACAAACATTCTGTGGATTTATTGTGATAAAGCTACCAGTAACTGAGACTGCATTTGATATATTGTATATTTGGTGAGGGGGGAGGTGGGGATTAACCAGCGGAGCTCAGGGACGCTGTCAAAAATATTAATTGTCTAGACCAGTGGTTCCCAAACTGTATGCCGTGGCTCCCTGGGGTGCCTCGGGACACTTGCAGGGGTGCCCTGGGTTGGTGGTCCAGGACCAATTCAAATTATTTATGGTCCATATAATAGGCAAAACCAGTGCTGGTGGCTGCCAGTCATAAAATATGTGGCCAAACAGAAGCAAATCTTGTCCCTCACCACACAACTGACCATAAGCATGACATATAAATACAATTTACTTAATTTAATATTTCTTTCTAAATTTCTCAGTAAGACATTTTTGGCCTAGGGGTACCGTGAAAAAAATTCTGATACTCTAGGGTGCCGTGATTCAAATAAGTTTGGGAACCACTGGTCTAGACCCAAAAAAGAAACCAATAAGTCAATAAATAAAAATGGTGTGTACAGACACAAACCCATGGTGGGTCTGAATTAATGGGCCCATTATAGTCTATGGGAAAATGGGTGCACTTTGTGTCCTGATATCTCTGGTTCTGGGTGTCCCAGAGACTCCACGAACCACTAGTTTGTGACACCGCAAAGGGAAACAGCAAGCAACTATGTGTCGGGTCCCCTCCAGTTGTCCACCCAACTTGCATGGGATGCAGGGTTTCTGGATAGATAGAAAATACTGTACAGAGATGCTAAGCACTGTGGCTTGGCATCCAGGAACTTAGGGAGGAGCTTTTATCTCTCTCCATTATACTTAGAAAGACAACACTTGTTGCTGTAGCCTTTACAGCAGAGTTGTTACGAACTGTCCATGCTATTCAGTACTCAAATAGAAAATACTGTATAGAGATACTAAGGACGGTGATTTGGCATCCAGGAACTAAGGGAGGAGCTTTTATCTCTCTCCATTATACTTAGAAAGATAACACTTGTTGCTGTAACCTTTACAGCAGAGTACGTTACAAGCTGTTTGTGCTATTTAGTGCTCAAATGCAAAATACTGTACAGAGATTCTAAGCACAGTGATTTGGCATCCAGGAACTTAGGGAGGAGCTTTTATCTCTCCCCATTATACTTAATACTACGGGATTTGGACGCTCACATATCCCTAACATCAATAGACCATACTGTACCTGTAACACGTTCGTTTGCATTTGTATATGCTGTACTGTTTGCGTCTGTACTGTATATGCTGTCATATACTGTGACATACTATAGCATAATACAGTGTAATGAGAGGCACCAGTAAAGTAGTTCCTACGCTGTAATTCAGTATTGTATTTTAATGCATGTGCATTGGTGATTTTAAAAAGCAACATCTGGTGGCTGACTGCAGGTATTACAGTCAAACGCTCTGTGCGTCTCCCTACGACTAGGCGCGCTTCCTTGCGTCCAGGCACGTTGCGTATGCCCGATCGCGACTAACGTCTCAGCAAGCCAAGATAACGGGGGACCCATCTGTAGACATCCCAACATGCCCAGCTACAGTTTTAGCATGCCCTAACAGAAAATCTGTGGCAGTGCGTGCTGGGATTTGTAGTTTTGGAGTGCC
This sequence comes from Pseudophryne corroboree, assembly GCF_028390025.1. Taxonomy (NCBI): domain Eukaryota; kingdom Metazoa; phylum Chordata; class Amphibia; order Anura; family Myobatrachidae; genus Pseudophryne; species Pseudophryne corroboree. The sequence continues at coordinate 789,578,635 of NC_086449.1, read as the reverse complement.
ACAGGGTTGCTTACATGCGGCAATCACTGAGAAATCAAAAGCAACAGGTGCTGACACCATATAGAAATGCTTAAATAATTACCTGGAACCCAATCTGCTGGAGTTTCTTGTGCAAACCATCCAGAACCCTCCTTCCATCAAATATAAAGGCTGGTTTCAGCATTTTCTCATAGATACTTTCATAGTCCAGACCCTGTATACGGTAAGTCATTACAGCGAAGAAGCAAAGCAGTGAGGACCTATCAGAAGACATCAGTGCATAATGCAGGTAGGACGTCTCACCTTGAAAAGGTCCCACTCAGTGCAAATCACAAGGGCGTGGGTGTTCTCACAAGCGGCATACGGCTCTGGCACGACAGTCACCAGCTTTGACACTGTAACAACACAGATTGTATAGTAAATCTGTCAGTAACATAAGGAAACCTGTATGAACGTGGTTTATGTTCTACCCCTAGTAGAGATGTAGCCAGTTTGTATGAACAATCGGTTTTGGGCCTAATTCAGATCTGATCGCTCGCTAAGGTTTTTTTTTGCAGCGCTGTGATCAGATAGTCGCCACCTATGGGGGAGTGTATTTTTGCTTTGCAAGTGTGCGAACGTATGTGCAGCCGCGCGGTACAAAAAAGTTTTGCGCAGTTTCTCTGACGTCCTAGTGGATGCTGGGAACTCCGTAAGGACCATGGGGAATAGCGGCTCCGCAGGAGACTGGGCACAAAAGTAAAGCTTTAGGACTACCTGGTGTGCACTGGCTCCTCCCCCTATGACCCTCCTCCAAGCCTCAGTTAGATTTTTGTGCTCGACCGAGAAGGGTGCACACTAGGGGCTCTCCTGAGCTTCTTAGTGAAAGTTTAGTTTTAGGTTTTTTATTTTCAGTGAGACCTGCTGGCAACAGGCTCACTGCATCGAGGGACTAAGGGGAGAAGAAGCGAACTCACCTGCGTGCAGAGTGGATTGGGCTTCTTAGGCTACTGGACACCATTAGCTCCAGAGGGACCGAACACAGGCCCAGCCTCGGAGTCCGGTCCCAGAGCCGCGCCGCCGGCCCCCTTACAGAGCCAGAAGCAAGAAGAGGTCCGGAAAATCGGCGGCAGAAGACATCCTGTCTTCACCAAGGTAGCGCACAGCACTGCAGCTGTGCGCCATTGCTCCTCAGCACACTTCACACTTTGGTCACTGAGGGTGCAGGGCGCTAGGGGGGGGCGCCCTGAGCAGCAATAAAAACACCTTGGCTGGCGAAAATACATCACATATAGCCCCCAGGGCCATATGGATGAATTTTAACCCCTGCCAGATTCCACAGAAAAACGGGAGAAAAGGCTGCCGAGAAGGGGGCGGAGCCTATCTCCTCAGCACACTGGCGCCATTTTCTCTCACAGCTCCGTTGGAGGGAAGCTCCCTGGCTCTCCCCTGCAGTTACTACACTACAGCAAGGGGTTAAAAAAGAGAGGGGGGCACTAATTAGGCGCAGTATAACAATACAGCAGCTATAAGGGGAAAAACACTTATATAAGGTTATCCCTATATATATATATATATATATATATATATATATATATATATATAGCGCGCTCTGGTGTGTGCTGGCATACTCTCCCTCTGTCTCCCCAAAGGGCTAGTGGGGTCCTGTCCTCTATCAGAGCATTCCCTGTGTGTGTGCTGTGTGTCGGTACGTTGTGTCGACATGTATGAGGAGGAAAATGATGTGGAGGCGGAGAAATTGCCTGTAACAGAGATGTCACCCCCTAGGGAGTCGACACCTGAGTGGATGAGCTTATGGAAGGAATATGTGACAGTGTCAGCTCTTTACAAAAGATTGATGACATGAGACAGCCGGCGACTCAGCCTGTGCCTGTCCAGGTGTCTCAAAAGCCATCAGGGGCTCTAAAACGCCCGTTACCGCAGATGGCAGATACAGACGCCGACACGGATACTGACTCCAATGTCGACGATTAAGAGACGAATGTGACTTCCAGTAGGGCCACACGTTACATGATTGAGGCTATGGAAAATGTTTTTACACATTTCTGATAATACCAGTACCACTAAAAAGGGTATTATGTTGGGTGAGAAAAAACTGCCTGTAGTTTTTCCTGCATCTGAGGAATTAAATGAAGTGTGTGATGATGCGTGGGTTTCCCCCGATAAAAACTGTTAATTCCTAAAAAGTTATTAGCATCATACCCCTTCCCGCCAGAGGATAGGGCACGTTGGGAAACACCCCCTAGGGTGAATAAACCGCTCACACGCTTGTCTAAACAGGTGGCACTACCGTCCCCGGATACGGCCGCCCTTAAGGAACCTGCTGACAGAAAGCAGTAAAATGTATATACACTCACACGGGTGTGATACTGCGACCAGCAATCGCCTCAGCCTGGATGTGCAGTGCTGGGGTGGCTTGGTCGGATTACCTGACTGACAATATTGATACCCTAGATAGGGACAGTATATTACTGACTATAGAGCATTTAAAAGATGCATTTCTATATATGCGTGATGCACAGAGGGATATTTGCCGACTGGCATCAAGAGTAAGTGTGCTGTCCATTTCTGCCAGAAGAGGGTTATGGACAAGACAGTGGTCAGGTGATGCTGATTCCAAAAGGCATATGGAAGTATCGCCTTATAAAAGGGAGGAGTTATTTGGGGTAGGTCTAACAGACCTGGTGGCCACGGCAACGGCTGGGAAATCCACATTTTTACCCCAGGTAGCCTCTCAACATAAGAAGACGCCGTATTATCAGGCGCAGTCCTTTGGGCCCCATAAGGGCAAGCGGACAAAAGGCTCCTCATTTCTGCCCCGTGGCAGAGGGAGAGGAAAAAGGCTGCAGCAAACAGCTAGTTCCCAGGAACAGAAGCCCTCTCCCGTTTTCTGCCAAGTTCTCAGCATGACGCTGGGGCTTTACAAGCGGACTCAGGCACAGTGGGGGCCCGTCTCAAAAATGTCAGCGTGCAGTGGGCTCACTCACAGGTGGACCCCTGGATCCTTCAGGTGGTATCTCAGGGGTACAAATTGGAATTAGAGACGTCTCCCCTTCGACGTTTCCTAAAGTCTGCTTTACCGACGTCTCCCTCCGACAGGGAGGCGGTATGGGAAGCCATTCACAAGCTGTATTCCCAGCAGGTGATAATCAAGGTACCCCTCCTACAACAGGAAAAGGGGTATTATTCCACGCTGTTTGTGGTACCGAAGCCGGACGGCTCGGTGAGACCTAATTTAAATCTGAAATCCTTGAACACTTACATACAAAGGTTCAAATTCAAGATGGAGTCACTCAGAGCGGTGATTGCAAACCTGGAAGAAGGGGATTATATGGTGTCTCTGGACATCAAGGATGCTTATCTCCATGTCCCAATTTACCCTTCTCACCAAGGGTACCTCAGGTTTGTGGTACAGAACTGTCACTATCAGTTTCAGACGCTGCCGTTTGGTTTGTCCACGGCACCCCGGGTCTTTACCAAGGTAATGGCCGAAATGATGATTCTTCTTCGAAGAAAAGGCGTCTTAATTATCCCTTACTTGGACGATCTCCGGATAAGGGCAAGATCCAGGGAACAGTTGGTAGTCGGGGTAGCACTATCTCAAGTAGTGTTGCGGCAGCACGGTTGGATTCTTAATATTCCAAAATCGCAGCTGATCCCGACGACACGTCTTCTATTCCTAAGGATGATCCTGGACACGGTCCAGAAAAAGGTGTTTCTCCAGGAGGAGAAAGCCAGGGAGTTATCCGAACTAGTCAGAAACCTCCTAAAACCAGGCCAAGTGTCAGTGCATCAGTGCACAAGGGTCCTGGGAAAAATGGTGGCTTCCTACGAAGCAATTCCATTCGGCAGATTCCACGCAAGAACTTTCCAGTGGGACCTGCTGGAAAAATGGTCCGGATCGCATCTTCAGATGCATCAGCGGATAACCCTGTCACCAAAGACAAGGGTGTCTCTCCTGTGGTGGCTGCAGAGTGCTCATCTTCTAGAGGGCGCAGTTTCGGCATTCAGGACTGGGTCCTGGTGACCACGGATGCCAGCCTGCGAGGCTGGGGAGCAGTCACACAGGGAAGAAATTTCCAGGGCTTGTGGTCAAGCCTGGAGACATCACTTCACATAAATATCTTGGAGCTAAGGGCCATTTACAATGCCCTAAGCCAAACAAGACCTCTGCTTCAAGGTCAGCCGGTGCTGATCCAGTCGGACAACATCACGGCAGTCGCCCACGTAGACAGGGCGGCACAAAAAGCAGGAGGGCAATGGCAGAAGCTGCAAGGATTTTTCGCTGGGCGGAAAATCATGTGATAGCATTGTCAGCAGTGTTCATTCCGGGAGTGGACAACTGGGAAACAGACTTCCTCAGCAGAAGTTTTCCACATGATTGTAAACCGTTGGGAAAAACCAAAGGTGGACATGATGGCGTCCCGTCTAAACAAAAAATTGGACAGGTATTGCGCTAGGTCAAGGGACCCTCAGGCAATAGCTGTGGACGCTCTGGTAACACCGTGGGTGTACCAGTCAGTGTATGTGTTCCCTCCTCTTCCTCTCTTACCAAAAGTACTGAGAATTATAAGACGGAGGGGAGTAAGAACTATACTCGTGGCTCCGGATTGGCCAAGAAGGACTTGGTACCCGGAACTTCAAGAGATGCTCACGGAGGACCTGTGGCCTCTACATCTAAGAAGGGACCTGCTCCATCAAGGACCCTGTCTATTCCAAGACTTACCGCGGCTGCGTTTGACGGCAGGGCGGTTGAACGCCGGATCCTGAAGGAAAGAGGCATTCCGGAAGAAGTCATCCCTACCCTGATCAAAGCCAGGAAGGATGTAACCGCAAAGCATTATCACCGCATTTGGCGAAAATATGTTGCGGGTGCGAGGCCAGTAAGGCCCCGATGGAGGAATTTCAACTAGGTCGATTCCTGCATTTCCTGCAAACAGGAGTGTCTATGGGCCTAAAATTGGGGTCCATTAAGGTTAAAATTTCGGCCCTGTCAATTTTCTTCCAAAAAGAACTAGCTTCAGTTCCTGAAGTTCAGACGTTTGTAAAAGGGGTACTGCATATACAGCCTCCTTTTTGTGCCTCCAGTGGCACCTTGGGATCTCAATGTAGTTTTGAGGTTCCTAAAGTCACAATGGTTTGGACCACTTGAATCTGTGGAGTTAAAATATCTCACATGGAAAGTGGTCATGCTGTTGGCCCTGGCCTCGGCCAGGCGCGTGTCAGAATTGGCGGCTTTATCCTGTAAAAGCCCTTATCTGATCTTCCATTCAGACAGGGCGGAATTGAGGACTCGTCCTCATTTTCTCCCTAAGGTGGTTTCAGCGTTTCATCTGAACCAACCTATTGTGGTACCTGCGGCTACTAGTGACTTGGAGGACTCCAAGTTGTTGGACATAGTCAGGGCCCTGAAAATATATGTTTCCAGGACGGCTGGAGTCAGAAAATCTGACTCGCTGTTTATCCTGTATGCACCCAACAAGTTGGGTGCTCCTGCTTCTAAGCAGACTATTGCTCGTTGGATTTGTAATACAATTCAGCTTGCACATTCTGTGGCAGGCCTGCCACAGCCAAAATATGTAAAAGCCCATTCCACAAGGAAGGTGGGCTCATCTTGGGCGGCTGCCCGAGGGGTCTCGGCTTTACAACTTTGCCGAGCAGCTACTTGGTCAGGGGCAAACACGTTTGCAAAATTCTACAAATTTGATACCCTGGCTGAGGAGGACCTGGAGTTCTCTCATTCGGTGCTGCAGAGTCATCCGCACTCTCCCGCCCGTTTGGGAGCTTTGGTATAATCCCCGTGGTCCTTACGGAGTTCCCAGCATCCACTAGGACGTCAGAGAAAATAAGAATTTACTTACCGATAATTCTATTTCTCGTAGTCCGTAGTGGATGCTGGGCGCCCATCCCAAGTGCGGATTGTATGCAATACTTGTATATAGTTATTGTTAACTAAATCGGGTTATTGTTGTTGTGAGCCATCTATCCAGAGGCTCCTCTGTTATCATGCTGTTAACTGGGTTCAGATCACAGGTTGTACGGTGTGATTGGTGTGGCTGGTATGAGTCTTACCCGGGATTCATAAATCCTTCCTTATTGTGTACGCTCGTCCGGGCACAGTATCCTAACTGAGGATTGGAGGAGGGTCATAGGGGGAGGAGCCAGTGCACACCAGGTAGTCCTAAAGCTTTACTTTTGTGCCCAGTCTCCTGCGGAGCCGCTATTCCCCATGGTCCTTACGGAGTTCCCAGCATCCACTACGGACTACGAGAAATAGAATTATCGGTAAGTAAATTCTTATTTTTTTAGTTGCCCAGAACTTACTCAGCCGCTGCAATCACTTCAGTCTGTCCAGGACCGGAATTGACGTCAGGAACCCTCCCTACAAACGCTTGGACTCGCCTGCGTTTTTCCAAAGACTCCCAGAAAACGGTCAGTTGCCTCCCAGAAACGCTTTCTTTCTGTCAATATCCTTGCGATTGGCTATGCAAATGTTTTCTTCGTAAAACCCATCGCACAGCAACGATCCGCTTTGTACCCGTGCGACGCGCCTGCGCATTGCGGTGCATATGCATGCGCATTTCTGACCTGAGCGCAGCGAAAAAAACAGCATGCGATCAAGTCTGAATGACCCCCTTTGTCTTTTGTAGTGTTTGGACACAAATGGTCGATTGTCATTTACAGATTTTCATTCCAACCACCCGATCTGGCAGATAATTGTATAATGTATGCTCAGTTGAAGTAATCCCAGAATTTGAGTCAAATTGATCCCAGTAGAAAGTTTATGTGAATTACCTCTCTCGGGATTGTCCCCAGAGATGTCTGGGTGGGTAAGATCCCGAATGATCTGCTCTCTCGTCACTTTTGGATCATAAATTGTCAGACGTGCACCCTCATCCATCAGGTACTTGCAAACGTAGATGCTTGATGATTCCCTTAGAAACAGAGACATGAATTGGCGCGGTAATTCTAATTAACATACAGTGGTATTGGTCAGTTATATAATGAGCAAACAAATACTCGTGGTCTGTCGTTACATTATATATATTTAAATATTTAGTTTGCGTTTTCCTGCCATCATTTATTTTCTTGTTAGTGACACAATCACTTGACCAATGTACTGAAGTGACGTCTGTGGAGCCATTTTTGTTTGTGTACAAAGGTGCCCATATTTATGGCCACTTCTAAAGTTAATGTAGCACAGGAACTGGAATGAGAACGCCCAATGACAGTCCTGGACCCAGAGACCTCTGTATAAGCTAACTGTACAAATCCTAACCGCAATGGGGGCTACGTATAAAACCTTCCATATTGGAGAAGTTGCCCATAACAACCAACTGCTAGCTATCAATTGTCAAGGACATTCTATGAATAGTAGCCAGAAGCTGAAACTTCTCCACCTGTCCCCTTAAGAAGGTTTGATACATCTCCCACAACAAAGGCTTGTATTCAGGCAATACATTTCACTGGTGCAACTGCCTCTTGTAGTCTTCTCTTGTTATTGGCCAGCAACAGGATATAAAACACTCAGGAGATTCCATATGGGTTAGGGTTAGTTATCCTTCCTATGTGTTGGCCTGTCCAAAGCCATATCTCTGTGTCTACATAGACAGATTCAGCTAAGCCAGCCAAGAAGCCAGATTTACATTGAGTTTGGCCAAAAGAGCCGTGTCCACAATGGCACGTTCATGGATGATGACCATATATGCACACTTCTATCTAACTCGGAAAGTGATTTGTCTCCTGAGGTTTGAGCTACAAAATAAGAATTTACTTACCGATAATTCTATTTCTCGTAGTCCGTAGTGGATGCTGGGGACTCCGTAAGGACCATGGGGATTAGCGGCTCCGCAGGAGACTGGGCACATCTAAAGAAAGCTTTAGGACCATCTGGTGTGCACTGGCTCCTCCCCCTATGACCCTCCTCCAAGCCTCAGTTAGGATACTGTGCCCGGACGAGCGTACACAATAAGGAAGGATCTTGAATCCCGGGTAAGACTCATACCAGCCACACCAATCACACTGTACAACTTGTGATCTGAACCCAGTTAACAGCATGATAATAGAGAAGCCTCTAGAAAAGATGGCTCACTACAGCAGTAACCCGATTTTTTTTGGTAACAATAACTATGTACCAGTATTGCAGACAATCCGCACTTGGGATGGGCGCCCAGCATCCACTACGGACTACGAGAAATAGAATTATCGGTAAGTAAATTCTTATTTTCTCTAACGTCCTAAGTGGATGCTGGGGACTCCGTAAGGACCATGGGGATTATACCAAAGCTCCCAAACGGGCGGGAGAGTGCGGATGACTCTGCAGCACCAATTGAGAGAAACTCCAGGTCCTCCTCAGCCAGGGTATCAATTTTGTAGAATTTTACAAACGTATTTGCTCCTGACCAAGTAGCTGCTCGGCAAAGTTGTAAAGCCGAGACCCCTCGGGCAACCGCCCAAGATGAGCCCACCTTCCTTGTGGAGTGGGCATTTACAGATTTTTTGGCTGTGGCAGGCCTGCCACAGAATGTGCAAGCTGAATTGTACTACAAATCCAACGAGCAATAGTCTGCTTAGAAGCAGGAGCACCCAGCTTGTTGGGTGCATACAGGATAAACAGCGAGTCAGTTTTCCTGACTCCAGCCGTCCTGGATATTTTCAGGGCCCTGACAACATCTAGCAACTTGGAGTCCTCCAAGTCCCTAGTAGCCGCAGGCACCACAATAGGTTGGTTCAGGTGAAACGCTGAAACCACCTTAGGGAGAAACTGAGGACGAGTCCTCAATTCCCCCTGTCCGAATGGAAAATCAGATAAGGGCTTTTACAGGATAAAGCCGCCAATTCTGACACGCGCCTGGCCCAGGCCAGGGCCAACAGCATGACCACTTTCCATGTGAGATATTTTAACTCCACAGATTTAAGTGGTTCAAACTAATGTGACTTTTGGAACCCAAAAACTACATTGAGATCCCAAAGTGCCACTGGAGGCACAAAAGGAGGCTGTATATGCAGTACCCCTTTTACAAACGTCTGAACTTCAGGGACTGAAGCTAGTTCTTTTTTGGAAGAAAATTGACAGGGCCGAAATTTGAACCTTAATGGACCCCAATTTCAGGCCCATAGACACTCCTGTTTGCAGGAAATGTAGGAATCGACCCAGTTGAATTTCCTCCGTCGGGCCTTACTGGCCTCGCACCACGCAACATATTTTCGCCAAATGCGGTGATAATGTTTTGCGGTTACATCCTTCCTGGCTTTGATCAGGATAGGGATGACTTCATCCGGAATGCCTTTTTTCCTTCAGGATCCGGCGTTCAACCGCCATGCCGTCAAACGCAGCCGCGGTAAGTCTTGGAACAGACAGGGTCCTTGCTGGAGCAGGTCCCTTCTTAGAGGTAGAGGCCACGGATCCTCCGTGATCATCTCTTGAAGTTCCGGTTACCAAGTCCTTCTTGGCCAATCCGGAGCCACGAATATAGTGCTTACTCCTCTCCATCTTATCAATCTCCGTACCTTGGGTACGAGAGGCAGAGGAGGGAACACATACACTGACTGGTACACCCACGGTGTTACCAGAGCGTCTACAGCTATTGCCTGAGGGTCTCTTGACCTGGCGCAATACCTGTCGAATTTTCCCAACGGTTTATAATCATGTGGAAGACTTCTGGGTGAAGTCCCCACTCTCCCGGGTGGAGGTCGTGCTGAGGAAGTCTGCTTCCCAGTTGTCCACTCCCGGAATGAATACTGCTGACAGTGCTATCACATGATTTTCCGCCCAGCGAAAAATCCTTGCAGCTTCTGCCATTGCCCTCCTGCTTCTTGTGCCACCCTGTTTGTTTACGTGGGTGACTGCCGTGATGTTGTCCGACTGGATCAACACCGGCTGACCTTGAAGCAGAGGTCTTGCTAAGCTTAGAGCATTGTAAATGGCCCTTAGCTTCAGGATATTTATGTGAAGTGATGTCTCCAGGCTAGACTATAAGCCCTGGATATTCCTTCCCTGTGTGACTTCTCCCCAGCCTCGCAGGCTGGCATCCGTGGTCACCAGGACCCAGTCCTGAATGCAGAATCTGCGGCCCTCTAGAAGATGAGCACTCTGCAACCACCACAGGAGGGATACCCTTGTCCTTGGTGACAGGGTTATCCGCTGATGCATCTGAAGATGCGACCCGGACCATTTGTCCAGCAGGTCCCACTGGAAAGTTCTTGCGTGGAATCTGCCGAATGGGATTGCTTCGTAGGAAGCCACCATTTTACCCAGAACCCTTGTGCATTGATGCACTGAGACTAGGCTCGGTTTTAGGAGGTTCCTGACTAGCTCGGATAACTCCCTGGCTTTCTCCTCTGGGAGAAACCCCTTTTTCTGGACTGTGTCCAGGATCATCCCTAGGAACAGAAGACAAGTCGTCGGAACCAGCTGCGATTTTGGAATATTGAGAATCCAATCGTGCTGCCGCAACACTACCTGAGATAGTGCTACACCGACCTCCAACTGTTCCCTGGATCTTACCCTTATCAGGGAATCGTCCAAGTAAGGGATAACTAAAATTCCCTTCCTTCGAAGGAAAATAATCATTTCGGCCATTACCTTGGTAAAGACCCGGGTTGCCGTGGACCATCCATACGGTAGCGTCTGAACTGATAGTGACAGTTCTGTACCATAAACCTGAGGTACCCTTGGTGAGAAGGGTAAATTTTGACATGAAGGTAAGCATCTTTGATGTCCCGAGACATCATGTAGTCCCCTTCTTCCAGGTTCGCAATCACTGCTCTGAGTGACTCAATCTTGAAATTGAACCTCTGTATGTAAGTGTTCAAAGATTTTAGATTTAGAATCGGTCTCACCGAGCCGTCTGGCTTCGGTACCACAACAGTGTGGAATAATACCCCGTTCCCTGTTGCAGGAGGGGTACCTTGATTATCACCTGCTGGGAATACAGCTTGTGAATGGCTTCCAAAACTGTCTCCGTGTCAGAAGGAGACATCGGTAAAGCCGACTTTAGGAAACGGCGAGGGGGAGACGTCTCGAATTCTAATTTGTACCCCTGAGATATCACCTAAAGGATACAGGGGTCTACTTGCGAGTGAGCCCACTGCGCGCTGAAATTCATTGAGACGGGCCCCCCACCGTGCCTAATTCTGCTTGTAAAGCCCCAGCGTCATACTGAGGGCTTGGCAGAGGCGGGAGAGGGTTTCTGTTCCTGGGAACTGGCTGATTTCTGCAGCCTTTTTCCTCTCCCTCTGTCACGGGGCAGAAAAGAGGAACCTTTTGCCCGCTTGTCCACGAAAAGACTGCGCCTGATAATACGGCGTCTTCTCATGTTGAGAGGCGACCTGGGGTACAAACGTGGATTTCCCAGCTGTTGCCGTGGCCACCAGGTCTGAAAGACCGACCCCAATAACTCTTAATAAGGCAATACTTCTAAATGCCGTTTGGAATACGCATCACCTGACCGCTGACTTGTCCATAACCCTCTACTGGTAGAAATGGACAACGCACTTAGACTTGATGCCAGTCGGCAAATATTCCGCTGTGCATCACGCATATATAGAAATGCATCTTTCTCTGACGTCCTAGTGGATGCTGGGAACTCCGTAAGGACCATGGGGAATAGCGGCTCCGCAGGAGACAGGGCACATCTAAAGAAAGCTTTAGGATCACCTGGTGTGCACTGGCTCCTCCCCCTATGACCCTCCTCCAAGCCTCAGTTAGATTTCTGTGCCCGAACGAGAAGGGTGCACACTAGGGGCTCTCCTGAGCTCTTTGTGAAAGTTTTAGTTTAGGTTTATTATTTTCAGTGAGACCTGCTGGCAACAGGCTCACTGCATCGAGGGACTAAGGGGAGAAGAAGCGAACTCACCTGCGTGCAGAGTGGATTGGGCTTCTTAGGCTACTGGACATTAGCTCCAGAGGGACGATCACAGGTTCAGCCTGGATGGGTCACCGGAGCCGCGCCGCCGGCCCCCTTACAGAGCCAGAAGAGCGAAGAGGTCCGGAAAAATCGGCGGCAGAAGACTTTCCTGTCTTCAGATAAAGGTAGGCGCACAGCACCGCAGCTGTGCGCCATTGCTCTCAGCACACTTCACACTCCGGTCACTGAGGGTGCAGGGCGCTGGGGGGGCAGCGCCCTGAGACGCAATAAATCGTTAGAAAACCTTTTATGGCTAAAATAAATGCATCACATATAACTCCTGGGCTATATGGATGCATTTAACCCCTGCCAAAACATACAAGAAAACGGATGATAAGGACGCCGAGAAAGGGGCGGAGCCTATCTCCTCAGCACACTGGCGCCATTTTCCCTCACAGCTCAGTTGGAGGGAAGCTCCCTGGCTCTCCCCTGCAGTCACTACACTACAGAAAGGGGTTAAAAAAGAGAGGGGGGCACAAATTAGGCGCAGTATAAACAATACAGCAGCTATAAAGGGAAAAACACTTATATAAGGTTATCCCTGTATATATATATAGCGCTCTGGTGTGTGCTGGCAAACTCTCCCTCTGTCTCCCCAAAGGGCTAGTGGGGTCCTGTCCTCTATCAGAGCATTCCCTGTGTGTGTGCTGTGTGTCGGTACGTTTGTGTCGACATGTATGAGGAGAAAAATGATGAGGAGACGGAGTAGAGTGTCTGTAATAGTGTTGTCACCCCCTGGGGGGTCGACACCTGAGTGGATGTACTGTGGAAATTGCGTGACAGTGTCAGCTTTGTATAAAAGACAGTGGTTGACATGAGACAGCCGGCTACTCAGCTTGTGCATGTCCAGACGTCTCATATAGGGGCTCTAAAGCGCCCGTTACCTCAGATACAGACGCCGACACGGATACTGATTCCTGTGTCGACGGTGAAGAGACAACCGTGATTTCCAAATAGGGCCACACATTGCATGATTGAGGCAATGAAAAAAGTTTACACTTTTCTGATAATATGAATACCACCAAAAAAAAAGGGGTATTATGTTGGGGAGGAAAAACTTCCTGTAGTTTTCCTGAATCTGAGAAATAAAATGCGTGGGTTTCCCACCCAATAACAATTGATAATTTCTAAAAAGTTATTGGCAGTATACCTTTTCCCGCCAGAGGTTAGGGTGCGTTGGGAAACACCCCCTAGGGGGGATAAGGCGCTCACACGCTTGTAAGAACAAGGGCTCTACCCTCTCTTGAGATGGCCGCCCTTAAGGATCCTGCTGATAGAAAGCAGGAGGGTATCCTAAAATGTATTTACACACATACTGGTGTTATACTGCGACCAGCAATCGCCTCAGCCTGGATGTGCAGTGCTGGGTTGGCGTGGTCGGATTCCCTGACTGGAAATATGATATCCTAGATAAGGACAGTATATTATTGCCTATAGAGCAATTAAAAGATGCATTTCTATATATGCATGATGCACAGCGGAATATTTGCCGACTGGCATCAAGTATAAGTGCGTTGTCCAATTATACCAGTAAAGTGGTCAGGTGATGCGGATTCCAAACGGCATTTGGAAGTATTGCCTTAAAAGAGGGGATGTACCCCAGGTCGCCTCTCAAAATAAGACGCCGTATTATCAGGCGCAGGCCTGGTTGGCAAGCGGACAAAAGGGTTCCTCTTTTCTGCTCGTGACAGAGGGAGAGGAAAATGGCTGCAGAGATCAGCCAGTTCCAAGGAACAGAAACTCTTTTCCGCCTCTGCCAAGCCCTCAGTATGACGCTAGGGCTTTACAAGTTCAGGCACGGTGGGGTCCCGTTCTCAAGGGCTCACTCGCAAGTAGACCCCTGGATCCTTCTGGTAATATTTCAGGGGTACAAATTGGAATTCGAGACGTATCCCCCTCGCCGTTTCCAAAGGTCTGTTTTACCGACGTCTCCCGCTGACAGGGAGGCAGTTTTGGAAACCATTCACAAGCTGTATTCCCAGCAGGTGATAATCAAGGTACCCCTCCTGCAACAGGGAACGGGGTATTATTCCACACTATTGTGGTACCGAAGCCAGACGGCTCGGGGAGACCGATTTTAAAATCTAAAATCTTTGAACACTTGCATACAGAGGTTCAAATTCAAAATTGAGTCACTCAGAGCAGTGATTGCAAACCTGGAAGAAGGGGACTACATGATGTCTCGGGACATCAAGGATGCTTACCTTCATGTCAAAATTTACCCTTCTCACCAAGGGTATTTCAGGTTATGGTACAGAACTGTCACTATCAGTTCGGACGCTGCCGTAGGGATGGTCCACGGCACCCCGGGTCTTTACTGAAGTAATGACCGTAATGATGATATTCCTTCGAAGGAAGGGAATTTTAGTTATCCGTTACTTGGAAGATTCCCTGATAAGGGTAAGATCCAGGGAACAGTTGGAGATCGGTGTAACACTATATCAGGTAGTGTTGCGGCAGCACGATTGGATTCTCAATATTCCAAAATCGCAGCTGGTTCCGACGACTTGTCTTCTGTTCCTAGGGATGATCCTGGACACAGTCCAGAAAGAAGGTGTTTCTCCCGGAGGAGAAAGCCAGGGAGTTATCCGAGCTAGTCAGGAACCTCCTAAAACCGAACCAAGTCTCAGTGCATCAATGCACAAGGGTTCTGGGTAAAAATGGTGGCTTCCTACGAAGCAATCCCATTCGGCAGATTCCACGCAAGACTTTCCAGTGGAACCTACTGGACAAATGGTCCGGGTCGCATCTTCAGATGCTTCAGCGGATAACCCTGTCACCGGGGACAAGGGTATCCCTCCTGTGGTGGTTGCAGAGTGCTCATCTTCTAGAGGGCCGCAGATTCGGCATTCGGGACTGGGTCCTGGTGGCCACGGATGCCAGCCTGCGAGGCTGGGGAGCAGTCACACAGGGAAGGAATTTCCAGGGCTTATGGTCAAGCCTGGAGACATCTCTTCATATAAACATTTTGGAACTAAGGGCCATTTACAATGCCCTAAGTCAAGCGAAACCCCTGCTTCAGGGTCAGGCGGTATTGATCCAATCGGACAACATCACGTCAGTCGCCCACGTAAACAGACAGGGCGGCACGGGAAGCAGGGGGGCAATGGCAGAAGCTGCAAGGATTCTTCGCTGGGCGGAAAATCATGTGATAGCACTGTCAGCAGTGTTCATTCCGGGAGTGGACAACTGGGAAGCAGACTTCCTCAGCAGACACGACCTTCACCCGGGAGAGTGGGGACTTCACCCAGAAGTCTTCCACCTGATTGTAAACCGTTGGGAAAAACCAAAGGTGGACATAATGGCGTCCCGTCTAAACAAAAAACTAGACAGATATTGCGCCAGGTCAGGGGACCCTCAGGCAATAGCGGTGGACGCTCTGGTAACACCGTGGGTGTACCAGTCAGTGTATGTGTTCCCTCCTCTGCCTCTCATACCAAAAGTACTGAGAATCATAAGAAGGAGAGGAGTAAGAACTATACTCGTGGTTCCGGATTGGCCAAGAAGGACTTGGTATCCGGAACTTCAAGAGATGCTCACGGACGAACCGTGGCCTCTACCTCTAAGAAAGGACCTGCTCCAGCAGGGGCCTTGTCTGTTCCAAGACTTACCGCGGCTGCGTTTGACGGCTTGGCGGTTGAACGCCGGATCCTGAAGCAAAAAGGCATTCCAGATGAAGTCATCCCTACCCTGGTCAAGGCCAGGAAGGACGTAACCGCAAAACATTATCACCGCATTTGGCGAAAATATGTTGCGTGGTGGGAGGCCAAGAAGGCCCCTACAGAGGAATTTCAACTGGGTCGTTTCCTCCATTTCCTGCAAACAGGACTGTCTATGGGCCTAAAATTAGGGCCCATTAAGGTTCAAATTTCGGCCCTGTCGATTTTCTTCCAAAAGGAACTGGCTTCAGTGCCTGAAGTTCAGACATTTGTAAAAGGGGTACTGCATATACAGCCTCCTTTTGTGCCTCCAGTGGCACCTTGGGATCTCAATGTTGTGTTGAGTTTCCTAAAGTCACATTGGTTTGAACCACTCACCACTGTGGAATTAAAATATCTCACATGGAAGGTGACGATGCTGTTAGCCCTGGCTTCAGCCAGGCGTGTGTCAGAACTGGCGGCTTTATCATATAAAAGCCCTTATTTAATATTTCATTCTGACAGGGCAGAATTGAGGACTTGTCCTCAATTTCTACCTAAGGTGGTTTCTGCATTTCACATGAAGCAACCTATTGTGGTACCTGCGGCTACTAAGGACTTGGAGGATTCCAAGTTGCTTGACGTGGTCAGGGCCCTGAAAATATATATTTTCCAGGACGGCTGGAGTCAGAAAATCTGACTCGCTGTTTATCCTGTATGCACCCAACAAACTGGGTGCTCCTGCTTCTAAGCAGACGATTGCTCGTTGGATTTGTAGTACAATTCAGCTTGCACATTCTGTGGCAGGCCTGCCACAGCCAAAAATCTTAAAATGCCCACTCCACAAGGAAGGTGGGCTCATCTTGGGCAGCTGCCCGAGGGGTCTCGGCTTTACAACTTTGCCGAGCAGTTACTTGGTCAGGAGCAAATACGTTTGTAAACTTCTACAAATTTGATACCCTGGCTGAGGAGGACCTGGAGTTCTCTCATTCGGTGCTGCAGAGTCATCCGCACTCTCCCGCCCGTTTGGGAGCTTTGGTATAATCCCCATGGTCCTTACGGAGTTCCCAGCATCCACTACGGACTACGAGAAATAGAATTATCGGTAAGTAAATTCTTATTTTTAAATGCTCTATAGGCAATAATATACTGTCCCTATCTAGGGTATCAATATTTTCAGTCAGGGAATCCGACCACGCCAACCCAGCACTGCACATCCAGGCTGAGGCGATTGCTGGTCGCAGTATAACACCAGTATGTGTGTAATACATTTTAGGATATCCTCCTGCTTTCTATCAGCAGGATCCTTAAGGGCGGCCATCTCAGGAGAGGGTAGAGCCCTTGTTTTTACCAGCGTGTGAGCGCTTTATCCACCCTAGGGGGTGTTTCCCAACGCACCCTAACCTCTGGCGGGAAAGGATATAATGCCAATAACATTTTTATCAGTTGTTATCGGGGGAAACCCACGCCTCATCACACACCTCATTTAATTTCTCAGATTCCGGAAAACTACAGGTAGTTTTTCCTCACCGAACATAATACCCCTTCTTGGTGGTACTCGTATTATCCGAAATGTGTAAAACATTTTTCATTGCCTCAATCATGTAACGTGTGGCCCTACTGGAAGTCACATTTGTCTCTTCACCGTCGACACTGGAGTCATGTCGGCGTCTATATCTGCCATCTGAGGTAACGGGCACTTTAGAGCCCCTGACGGCCTATGAGACGTCTGGACAGGCACAAGCTGAGTAGCCGGCTGTCTCATGTCAACCACTGTCTTTATACAGAGCTGACACTGTCACGTAATTCCTTCCAACAGTTCATCCACTCAGGTGTCGACCCCCTAGGGGGTGACATCACTACTACAGGCAATCTGCTCCGTCTCCACATCATTTTTCTCCTCATAAATGTCGACACAACGTACCGACACACCGCACACACACAGGGAATGCTCTGATAGAGGACAGGACCCCACTAGCCCTTTGGGGAGACAGAGGGAGAGTATGCCAGCACACACCAGAGCGCTATATATATATATACAGGGATAACCTTATATAAGTGTTTTTCCCCTTATAGCTGCTGTATTGTTTATACTGCGCCTAATTAGTGCCCCCCTCTCTTTTTTTTAACCCTTTCTGTAGTGTAGTGACTGCAGGGGAGAGTCAGGGAGCTTCCCTCCAACGGAGCTGTGAGGGAAAATGGCATCAGTGTGCTGAGGAGATAGGCTCCGCCCCCTTATCGGCGGCCTTATCTCCCGTTTTTCTGTGTATTTTTGGCATGGGTAAATGCATCCATATAGCCCAGGAGCTATATGTGATGCATCTTTTGCCATCTAAGGTATTTTTATTGCGTCTCAGGGCGCCCCCACTCAGCGCCCTGCACCCTCAGTGACCGGAGTGTGAAGTGTGCTGAGAGCAATGGCGCACAGCTGCGGTGCTGTGCGCTACCTTATTGAAGACAGGACGTCTTCTGCCGCCGATTTTCCGGATCTCTTCAGGCTTCTGGCTCTGTAAGGGGGGCGGCGGCGCTGCTCTGGGACCCATCCAGGCTGGGCCTGTGATCGTCCCTCTGGAGCTAATGTCCAGTAGCCTAAGAAGCCCAATCCACTCTGCACGCAGGTGAGTTCGCTTCTTCTCCCCTTAGTCCCTCGATGCAGTGAGCCTGTTGCCAGCAGGACTCACTGAAAGTAAAAAACCTAAAACTAACTTTTCACTAAGCAGCTCAGGAGAGCCACCTAGTGTGCACCCTTCTCGTTCGGGCACAGAAATCTAACTGAGGCTTGGAGGAGGGTCATGGGGGGAGGAGCCAGTGCACACCAGATGGTCCTAAAGCTTTCTTTAGATGTGCCCAGTCTCCTGCGGAGCCGCTAATCCCCATGGTCCTTACGGAGTCCCCAGCATCCACTTAGGACGTTAGAGAAATAATGATTGCTTTATCAACACTGGGTGAGACCCACTATTGAGCCTGCCTTCTGTCACTGTCAGTGCGTCTGTTCCTCAGTCCTGCCTGTGTTCCTGTCTGTCCTGTCAGTGAGTCCGGTCCCAGTTCTGTCAGTAGCCCCTGCAAAAGTTAGATTGATTTTATAATGTAAGGTGGCTGTACACCACTAAGGGAATGTGCAATAATTTGCTGTGTATATATATTTCTATGTTTATAATATTTATTCTAAGGAGGGTTTAAACACACTTGGTAACCATGATCACATAAAATAATAGCATTTTAATTGCTGCCCAGTCAGCGCCATTGACTACACAGTGGATGCAGTGACAGCTGACATCCCGAAGGTAAGTATCGGGGTTCGGGTTAGGAACTAGGGGGGAGGTGGTTAGCTCTAGCCACCGCCCCTTAAGGGTTAGGGTAGAGGAGGGTTAAAATACTTACTTCCTCCGTCGGGATCTAGTTATGGTTAGACAGCGACTGTATCCAACTGAGCACGAGCCGCACCATGAGTCCCGCAGAACACAGCATATGTCACAGGCAAGCCCTACTGATAGTCTTTATTGGAGAGACCATTACCTGGTGTCCCCGGTATCCTTCTTGAAAGCAAATCCCAGGAGCGCGATCTTCTTATCTGCCACGGTGTTAAAAAGACCGCTTACAATGCGGGAAGCAAATCTCTGCCGCTGATAGCCATTGATGTGTAGCACCTGAAATGATATCTGATGTCACTTTTCTCAGCTAAGCTGTATATAGGCGGGAGGGGGGAACAGGTGAGTGCTATAGGGATTTCTCAAATTTTGGTAAAAACACCACTTACATAATCATAGCAACATTTTATTGTAACTCATTAAACGTCATTTAATGTAATGAGTAATTAGTGATTAGATGAGAATGTATGTCATCGCTCACCTGCTGCCAGTATGAGGCCACCTCATGCAGATTGAGGCTCTCACAGATGTAAATCAGGTTAAGAATATCTTTCTGGAAGCAGCTCCCTCCAAAACCTAGCAAAGGTAAAAAGGAACATTACATGATCTATGGGGAATATATATATATATATATATATATATATATATATATATATATACAATCTACATGCTGTAACTGAGCTTTTCTGTTTCATATTAGCACTGCAGTAGGGGGTTTACATAAATTACAGTGATAATAGCAAGGAAGAGGCTTTCTGTAGGTAATGCAATGTTCTTGTACTCTGCTGCCTCTCCGAGCAACCCCCCCGCTTGTTCTGTGCCTGTTAATAACTGAGCCTTTAGCCACATAGAGGGGGCAAAACTGAGCAGTTGCGGCACAGGTGTAACTGGGATTGGTGGCACGAAGGGCAAATTGTTCTTTTATGTTCTGGCTGAATTCTGCATTGGTCCTGAAAAAAACACACACTGGAAATACATGTTAATCAAGTTAAGAAATGCGAGAGTGAAGCTGGGTAAACGCTAAATGATGTGTTTGCCCAGTGCGATATCAGGGGTGCCTCCATCGGCAAGTGCATACACACTTTCAGATGCCTGCAGTGACAACAGAGGTGGGCGCTATGCTGCATTCAGATGTCGCTGGTGACGCGCGGGAGCACGCATCATCAGTGACATAGTACAGGCTTTTTCAACTAGTGTGCCGTGGCCAGTTGCAAGGTGTGCCGCGGAGCCAGAGCAGCTTCCTGCACCTTCAGAGTGAACTGTTGGCCCGGGCTCTTCTTAGAGGATCAGTCGTGCTTCGGCTGTGACTTATGCCTTGATGTCGCGGCAGTGTGATATCATAGATCACAGCCGCCGCGTCTCACCACCCAGCCAGCCCACCAGCCTGCATACACATCTTCTAGTTCCTGCCTGCATACACAGCTTTCCTTGGCCTCCCACATCCACACCTACCCCACCGCCCGCTGCTCAGTATTCGCAGCACTCCACTATGAACAACCCTCACCACTGGGAGGACAGGGAGGAGGACAGCTGACCGGTAGGGGCTAATAATTGTTATTTTAGTTCTCCTGTGGGGAACAATAGGATTTATGTGGGGAGAATAAGGATTTATGGGGGGAACAATGTGAATAATTGATGTGTGGAGCAATAGGATTTATGTAGGGAGCAATGTGATTGTTTTTTCTGTGTCGGACAATGTATGTGTGGATATTTTTATACTATGAGGGCCAATGTGTGTTTTTTGTTTTTTTCTGTGGGGAACTAATGGTGTGCCTTGGCAATTTGAAAGTATTGTTCAGTTTGCCGCGAGTAAAAAAAGGTTGAAAATCAGTGACATAGTATGTACACACTGGATGATTTGAACGTTGTGTCGTTCCAATCTGTTGGAATCGGCACATCGTTAACAATATTGTCTAGATCAGTGGTTCTCAAACTCAGTCCTCAGGACCCCACACAGTTCATGTTTTCCAGGTCACCCAGCAGGTGCACAGGTGTATTCATTACGGACACATTTTGAATGATGCACAGGTGGAGCGAATTATTTAACTTGCGATTCTGTGAGGTGACCTGGAAAACATGCACCGTGTGGCATACTTGCCTACCTGACCCTCTCCATGAGGGAGAAAATGCTCTGTTCCTGGACTTTCCTGGTAATGTATGATTGCCATCACCTGTGGTGAAACACCTTTCTTATCAACAGAGGCGTAACTAGGGTAGGGCGAGTGGGGCACGTGCCCTGGGCGCCCTGGCAGGCCCAGGAGAGGGGGGCGCCGCCGGCGTCCAGGGCATCATGCCCCACTCGCCCTGTTAACCCTAAATGTGAGGGGAGGAGAAAGCGCAGCGTCTCTCCCTCCCCTCACCGCCGCTGGGAGCACTAGCAGCGCTGCCGTGTCCGGTCTCCGGCGCTAGCCAATCAGGGCTTGCGGACCGGCTCCTGATTGGCTGCCGGTCCGCGAGCTCTGATTGGCTAGCGAACCGGCACCAGACAGCCGCCGGCGTCCGGAGACCTGGAGCAGCGAGGGAAAGGAGAGGCGCTGCGCTGCACTCTCCTCCCCTCACAGGTGAGTGACGGGGCACGGGGGTCCGGCGGCGGCACGGGGTGGCCTGGCACTGTGGGGCATTGTATCCAGCACTGTAACTGGCACTGTGGGGCATGTAACTGGCACTGTGGGGCATTGTATCCAGCACTGTGGGGCATTGTATCCAGCACTGTGGGGCACTGTATCCGGCACTGTGGGGCACTGTAACTGGCACTGTGGGGCATGTATCTGGCACTGTGGGGCACTGTATCCGGCACTGTGGGGCACTGTATCCGGCACTGTGGGGTACTGTATCCGGCACTGTGGGGCACTGTATCCAGCACTGTATCCGGCACTGTGGGGCACTGTATCCGGCACTGTGGGGCATGTAACCGGCACTGTGGGGCATTGTGTCCGGCACTGTGGGGCACTGTGTTTCACTGTATCCGGCACTGTGGGGCACTGAGTGGGGCACTGTATCCGGCACTGAGTGGGGCACTGTATCCGGCACTGAGTGGGGCACTGTATCCGGCACTGAGTGGGGCACTGTATCCGGCACTGAGTGGGGCATGTATCCGGCACTGTGGGCCATTTTCGGTGGCCACGCCCATACTGGAGTGTAGCCACACCCCTTCTTGAGTGTGACCACGCCCATTTTTTTGGCGCGCGCGTCGAATGCTTCTTTTAGTGTGTTTTTTTTTTTTTTTTTAAGGTAGGGGGGGCGCCATTTTCCATCTTGCCCTGGGCTCCAAAAACCCTAGTTACGCCTCTGCTTATCAATTACCTAGTTAACCACAGGTGATGGCAATCATACATTACCAGGAAAGTCCAGGAACAGAGCATTTTCTCCCTCATGGAGAGGGTCAGGTAGGCAAGTATGCTGTGTGTGGTCCTGAGGACCGAGTTTGAGAACCTGTGTCCTGGAGTGTACCCGGCCTAACACACTATCCGATGCAGGAATGCCGGTGATGACCAACTATATAGTTGAACGATATAGCATTCAATGCTACAGCGCATACACAGTGAACGTTTATCGGTCAACAATACCGATCAGTGACATCACCGCCGGCTTCCCCGGACACGCAGCTCAGCAATACATTGACGGGTTGAGATGCATTTCAGCTCAATATATGATCGCTGGACGGTGTGCGGGAGCATGCATCATTTATCGGTCACCAATATTACCCCCATGCACACTGGACGATATAAGCCCCCATAAGGCGACACCTAAGTACCACAGTGATGAATACCAAGTGCGCGCACACATCCGGCGATGGAATGAAGTTCTATTAAATCCAATATGGGGTCTAAATAGTGCATCTCCTAGCCCACAGATTCTCAAACTCGGTCCTCAGGACCCCACGCGGTTCATGTTTTGCAGGTCACCTGTATATTTTTAAAATGTGACAGTTGGTGATACACAGTGCAGCTGCCGGGTGACCTGGAAAACATGAACCGTGTGGGGTCCTGAGGACCGAGTTTGAGAACCACTGGTAGTCAGTACTGAGTAGAATTCTATCACAATCATTCAGAACTGGAGGGATGAGCGCAGTCAGGTCAAAAACCATTTGCTTTACATAGTCATATAATAACATCACAAGAATATACATCTTATCTTTATTTCCAATATTCCTCCAGCGGACGCATGATACAAGCCTAATTACTGAAACTACTCCCTTCCTCTAATCTCTCCTTCCAAACAAACTCTCAACTGGTGCTATTGCTCTTCCAGGCAGCGCACCATCAGCCGACAGTTCCGCATACACTACCTACCCATAATGTGAAGTAGAATAAATTTGGGGGTAGATTTAACAACGAGTGATATTCTTGTTATCACTCATTACGAATTATAAATAATGCTCCAGCTGATCAGCTCTTAACTGTCAACACATGACCATTATGAGCTGATTGGCAGGCGCACCATTTATTATTTGTAATGAGTGATAACAAGAAGAGCACTTAAATCTGCCCCTTGATTGTCAATAAACAGTAGTTAAAGTGGGAAATTACAAACAAGTGTATGGAAATTTAATGAGTGGAAACCACCCAGATCTACTGAAGCTTTGGGGATTTTGATAGCGTGAAGGTAATTTTAGATGCTTTTATACTACGCCTGTGACAAGCAGAGATTCAAATGCTCGCCCACTTAAACGGAGATAACCATTTTTTTTATTTATTTTTTTATCAGTCTGTCTCTTTCTTCACAGGAAAAGTGTTCTGATCTTACCCAGGTTCTAGCCCCAATACCTCTACATGACATTAATTCAGTTTATTTTATCCCCGATAGCGCTGGGGTTTCCACTTATTTCTAGCCACGCAGAAAATCTGACCAATCACACAAGAGAGTAAAGGCCAAGGAATCCCATTCATGTTGCCTTTCGGTAATATAGAGGCAGATGTATTAAGCCTGGAGAAGTGATAAAGCAGTGAAGAGTGCAAGGTGATAACTAGAGAGGCCAATCCTGGGCCATTTTTTCAATCCCGGGTATCCCTGGGATTGGCGTTTCTTTGTGTGGCCGTCCCGCCCGCTCCGCACAAAACACTCACCATACACCAGGGCGGGCGGGTGGGACACATCTTCTCCTCTCTCCCAGAGGCTACCAGCAGCGTATGACGGCACAGCATGACCTCTCACTGCACGCACGCTGCGCTGGGGAGCCGCTAGGAGGAAGACGGGCAGCGTCTGAGCGTCCTGAGGACGCTCAACGCTGATTCCTCAATCCCCGGGATTGAATCCCGGCCAGTTTTGGGCCTAAATCCAGGGATCCCGCCGATCCCGGGATTGGCCTCCCTAGTGATAATACACCAGCCAGTCATTATAGGTTTGAAAAATGACAGTTAGGAGCTGATTGGTTGGTGCGATATCACCTTCTACTTATCACTGCTTTATCACTTCTCCAGGCTTAATACATCTGCCCCATGATGTTGCCTGGGGCTTCATGGGAGACTTATGCAGTAGCAGCGGCAGGAAAGAAACGTGCGTCAGCTGTACAGTGGCCATGGCAACTGGGGGACAACAATCACATCTACAGAGACCAGCTTCAGCCAGGGGCACAATATTCTCCTTGCTCCCTCTGTACCCTGGCATCGCCCACCTTTTCTCTCCTTTTAAGCTGGTTTGATCTCTGATCTATAGTTCCATGATTTGTGGGGCTGTGCACTGCGGGCAACTTAGAATCAGGCATTAAATGGTAAAAACGTTAACTAACATGAGGGGAAAAAATCACCATAAATGAAGCCATCCTCATTATCTGCTGTTTAGCCTTCGTATATGGGCTATGGGTGCAATCAAAGTCAATCTCAAAGCACCTTACCAATGCTAGCCTGCAGGAACGGTCGCCCGATACGACTGTCTGTACCAATGGCATGAGCCACCTCCCCGACGTCTGCTCCCGTCACCTCACAGAGGGCGCTGATAGAATTTATGCTGCTGATTCTTTGTGCTAAGAACGCATTGGCAGCCTGCAAGGATCATAAGCACCTATTAATGTCTGGAATGTAACATACATATTACACAATGGGTTGTGTCGTTTTACCTATCCATACAGAAAGGAAATACCAAATAAAATGACAGATGCTGCAACTGTTCTGGACTTTTGGAGAAATTATCTCTGGTTAAGTTTATCTTCTGCCCTGGCCGGTAAGAAAACATGGTCACAGTAGGATAAAATGGCATAGTCGTTGAAGACAGGTCGGGTAATGTACAAGATAAATGATAGCTAGAACCTGATTGGTTGCTATGGCAACTTCTCCCGTCCTCTGTAGAAAGTTTAATACATCTCCTCCTGTGTGTGTTACAGGCTTCAAGACTTCCAGTCATGTTTCTTATTGGTGACGTTACTGGTCAAAAGGGGCACAATTACAATAGCCAAAGTGTGTGGCACCATTATGTGTGTAAGATTGGCACCTCTATCGTTATGGGGCAGATGTACTAACCCGTGATAAAGTGAGGAGAGATGAACTATCAACAAACCAGCTCCTAATTGTGATTTCTCTATCGTCCTAAGTGGATGCTGGGGTTCCTGAAAGGACCATGGGGAATAGCGGCTCCGCAGGAGACAGGGCACAAAAAAGTAAAGCTTTTACCAGATCAGGTGGTGTGCACTGGCTCCTCCCCCTATGACCCTCCTCCAGACTCCAGTTAGATTTTGTGCCCGAACGAGAAGGGTGCAATCTAGGTGGCTCTCCTAAAGAGCTGCTTAGAGAAAGTTTAGCTTAGGTTTTTTACTTTACAGTGAGTCCTGCTGGCAACAGGATCACTGCAACGAGGGACTTAGGGGAGAAGTAGTGAACTCACCTGCGTGCAGAGTGGATTTGCTGCTTGGCTACTGGACACTAGCTCCAGAGGGACGATCACAGGTACAGCCTGGATGGTCACCGGAGCCGCGCCGCCGGCCCCCTTGCAGACGCTGAAGAGAGAAGAGGTCCAAAATCGGCGGCTGAAGACTCCTGAGTCTTCATAAAGGTAGCGCACAGCACTGCAGCTGTGCGCCATTTTCCTCTCAGCACACTTCACACAACAGTCACTGAGGGTGCAGAGCGCTGGGGGGGGCGCTCTGAGAGGCAAATAAAAACCTTATTAGAGGCAAAAAAATACCTCACATATAGCCCACAGAGGCTATATGGAGATATTTAACCCCTGCCTAACTTCAAAAATAGCGGGAGACGAGCCCGCCGAAAAAGGGGCGGGGCCTATCTCCTCAGCACACAGCGCCATTTTCTCTCACAGAAAAGCTGGAGAGAAGGCTCCCAGGCTCTCCCCTGCACTGCACTACAGAAACAGGGTTAAAACAGAGAGGGGGGGCACTGATTTTGGCGATATTGTATATATATAAAAGATGCTATAAGGGAGAAACACTTATATAAGGTTGTCCCTATATAATTATAGCGTTTTTGGTGTGTGCTGGCAGACTCTCCCTCTGTCTCCCCAAAGGGCTAGTGGGTCCTGTCCTCTGTCAGAGCATTCCCGGTGTGTGTGCTGTGTGTCGGTACGTGTGTGTCGACATGTATGAGGACGATGTTGGTGAGGAGGCGGAGAAATTGCCTGTAATGGTGATGTCACTCTCTAGGGAGTCGACACCGGAATGGATGGCTTATTTAGAGAATTACGTGAGAATGTCAACACGCTGCAAGGTCGGTTGACGACATGAGACGGCCGACAATCTATTAGGACCGGTCCAGGCGTCTCAGAAACACCGTCAGGGGTTTTAAAAACGCCCATTTACCTCAGTCGGTCGACACAGACACAGACACGGACACTGAATACAGTGTCGACGGTGAATAAACAAACGTATTTCTCATTAGGGCCACACGTTAAGGGCAATGAAGGAGGTGTTACGTGTTTCTGATACTACAAGTACCACAAGAAAGGGTATTATGTGGGAGTGAAAAAACTACCTGTAGTTTTTCCTGAATCAGATAAAATAAAATGAAGTGTGTGATGATGCGTAGGGTTACCCCGATAGCAAATATTGGCGTTATACCCTTTCCCGCCAGAAATTAGGGTACGTTGGGAAACACCCCTTAGGGTGATAAGGCGCTCACACGCTTATCAAGTGGCGTTACCGTCTCCAGATACGGCCGCCCTCAAGGAGCCAGCTGATAGGAAGCTGGAAAAATATCCTAAAAAGTATATACACACATACGGTGGTTATACTGCGACCAGCGATCGCCATCAGCCTGGAGATGCAGTGCTGGGTTGGCTTGGTCGGATTCCCTGACTGAAAATATTTTATTCATGTAGAGCATTTAATAGGATGCATTCTATATATATGTATGTGAGATGCACAGAGGGATATTTGCTCTCTGGCATCAAGATAAGTGCGTTGTCCATATCTCCCAGAAGATGTCAGGGACACGACAGTGGTCAGGTGATACAGATCCCATACGGCAGATGGAAGTATTGCTGTATAAAGGGAAGGAGTTATTTGGGGGTCGGTCCATCGGACCTGGGGACCACAGCAACAGCTGGGAAATCCAACCTTTTTTACCCCAAGTTACATCTCAGCTAAAAAAGACACCGTCTTTTCAGCCTCAATCTTTCCTTTCCCATGAGGGCATGCAGGCAAAAGGCCAGTCATATCTGCCCAGACATAGAGGTAAGGGAAGTAGACTGCAGCAGGCAGCCCTTTCCCAGGAAAAGAAGCCCTCCACCGCGTCTGCCAAGTCCTCAGCATGACGCTGGGGCCGTGCAAGCGGACTCAAGGTGGGGGGGTAGTCTCAAGAGTCTCAGGGCGCAGTGGGATCACTCGCAAGTTGACCCCTAGATCGTACGAGTATTATCCCAGGGGTAAAGATTGGAGAGTCGAGACATCTTCTCCTCGCAGGTTCCTGAAGTCTGCTTTACCAACGGCTCCCTCCGACAGGGAGGCAGCATTGGAAACAATTCACAAGCTGTATATCCAGCAGGTGATAATCAAAGTACCCCTCCTACGACAAGGAAAAGGGTATTATTTTTCCACACTATATTGTGGTACTGAAGCCAGACGGCTTGGTGACACATAGTCTAAATCTAAAATGTTTTGAACACTTACATAAAAGGTTCAAATCGAGATAAAGTCACTCAGAGCAGTGATAGCGAACCGGAAAAAAGGGGACTATATGGTGTCCCTGGACATCAAGGATTACCTCCATGTCCAAATTTTGTCCTTCTCATCAAGGGTACCTCTGGTTCGTGGTACAGAACTGTCAATATCAGTTTCAGACGATGCCGTTTGAATTATCCACGGCACCCCGGGTTTTTTTTACCAAGGTAATGGCCGAAAAGATGTTTCTTCAAAGAAAAAAGGCATCTAAATTATCCCTTACTTGCACGACCTAAAAAGGGCAAGTTCCAGAGAACAGTTGGAGGTCGGAAGAGCACTATCTAAAGTAGTTCTTCGACGGCACGACTGGATTCTAAATATTCCAAGAATCGCAGCTGTTTTCCGACGATACGTCTGCTGTTCCTAGGGATGATTCTGGACACGGTTCAGAAAAAGGTTTTTCTTCCCGAGGAAAAAGCCAAGGAGTTATCCGACCTGTCAGGAACCTCCTAAAACCAGGAAAGGTGTCTGTACATCAATGCACAAGAGTCCTGGGAAAAATGGTGGCTTTTTACGAAGCAATTCCATTCGGCAGATTCCATGCAAGAATTTTCCAAAGGGATCTGTTGGACAAATGGTCAGGGTCGCATCCTCAGATGCACCTGCGAATAACCCTGTCGCCAAGGACAAGGGTATATCTTCTGTGGTGGTTGCAAAAGGCTCATCTATTGGAGGGCCGCAGATTCGGCATACAGGATTTGATCCTGGTGACCACGGACGCCAGCCTGAGAGGTTGGGGAGCAGTCACACAAGGAAGAAACTTCCAGGGGGTATGGACGAACCTGGAAAAGTCTCTTCACATAAACATTCTGGTACTAAGAGCAATCTAAAATGCTCTAAGCCAGGCGGAACCACTCCTGCAAGGAAAACCGGTGTTGATTCAGTCGGACAACATCACGGCGGTCGCCCATGTAAACAGACAGGGCGGCACAAGAAGCAGGAGTGCAATGGCAGAAGCTGCCAAGATTCTTCGCTGGGCGGAGAATCACGTAATAGCACTGTCAGCAGTGTTCTTCCCGGGCGTGGACAACTGGGAAGCAGACTTCCTCAGCAGACACGATATTCACCCGGGAGAGGGGGGTCTTCATCCAGAAGTCTTCCACATGCTAATAAACTGTTGGGAAAGACCAATGGTAGACATGATGGCGTCTCGCCTCAACAAGAAACTGGACAAGTATTGCGCCAGGTCAAGAGATCCACAGGCAATAGCTGTGGACGCACTGGTAACACCTTGGGTGTACAAATCAGTATTTGTGTTTCCTCCTCTGCCTCTCATACCAAAGGTATTGAAGATTATACGGTGAGGAGGAGTAAGAACAATACTAGTGGCTCCGGATTGGCCAAGAAGGACTCGGTACCCGGAACTTCAAGAGTTGGTCACGGACGACCCGTGCCCTCTACTTCTGAGAAGGGACCTGCTACAACAGGGTCCCTGTCTCTTTCAAGACTTACCGCGGCTGCGTTTGACGGCATGGCG
Source organism: Pseudophryne corroboree (assembly GCF_028390025.1). NCBI lineage: Eukaryota > Metazoa > Chordata > Amphibia > Anura > Myobatrachidae > Pseudophryne > Pseudophryne corroboree. The sequence continues at coordinate 789,549,161 of NC_086449.1, read as the reverse complement.
GTTGAACGCCAGATCCTAAAAGGGAAAGGCATTCCAGAAGAAGTCATTCCTACCTTGATTAAGGCAAGGAAGGAAGTCACCGCGAAACATTATCACCGCATTTGGCGAAAATATGTCGCGTGGTGCGAGGATCGGAGTGTTCCGACGGAGGAATTTCAACTGGGTCGTTTCCTACATTTCCTACAATCAGGATTGTCTATGGGTCTCAAATTGAGATCTATTAAGGTTCAAATTTCGGCCCTGTCAATATTCTTCCAAAAAGAATTGGCCTCAGTTCCTGAGGTACAGACTTTTGTTAAAGGAGTACTGCATATACAGCCTCCTGTGGTGCCTCCGGTGGCACCGTGGGATCTAAATGTAGTTTTAGATTTCCTCAAATCCCATTGGTTTGAACCATTGAAAAAGGTGGATTTTAAATATCTCACATGGAAAGTGACTATGTTACTGGCCCTGGCTTCCGCCAGGAGAGTATCTGAATTGGCGGCTTTATCTTATAAAAGCCCTTATCTAATCTTCCATTCGGATAGGGCAGAACTGAGGACTCGTCCGCATTTTCTCCCTAAGGTGGTATCAGCGTTTCACCTGAACCAACCTATTGTGGTGCCTGCGGCCACTGGCGACTTGGAGGACTCCAAGTTGTTGGACGTTGTCAGAGCCTTAAAAATATACATTTCAAGGACGGCTGAAGTCAGAAAATCTGACTCGCTGTTGTTACTATATGCACCCAACAAGTTGGGTGCCCCTGCTTCTAAGCAGACGATTGCTCGTTGGATTTGTAACAAAATTCAACTTGCTCATTCTGTGGCAGGCCTGCCACAGCCTAAATCTGTTAAGGCCCATTCCACAAGGAAGGTGGGCTCATCTTGGGCGGCTGCCCGAGGGGTCTCGGCATTACAATTCTGCCGAGCAGCTACGTGGTCGGGGGAAAACACGTTTGTAAAATTCTACAAATTTGATACCCTGGCAAAAGAGGACTTGGAATTCTCTCATTCGGTGCTGCAGAGTCATCCGCACTCTCCCGCCCGTTTGGGAGCTTTGGTATAATCCCCATGGTCCTTTCAGGAACCCCAGCATCCACTTAGGACGATAGAGAAAATAAGAATTTACTTACCGATAATTCTATTTCTCGGAGTCCGTAGTGGATGCTGGGCGCCCATCCCAAGTGCGGATTATCTGCAATACTGTACATAGTTATTGTTAACAAATTCGGGTTATATTGTTAAGGAGCCATCTTTAAGAGGCTCTTTCTGTTATCATACTGTTAACTGGGTTTAGATCACAAGTTGTACGGTGTGATTGGTGTGGCTGGTATGAGTCTTACCCGGGATTCTAATTGCCTCCCTTATTGTGTACGCTCGTCCGGGCACAGTACCTAACTGGAGTCTGGAGGAGGGTCATAGGGGGAGGAGCCAGTGCACACCACCTGATCTGGTAAAAGCTTTACTTTTTTGTGCCCTGTCTCCTGCGGAGCCGCTATTCCCCATGGTCCTTTCAGGAACCCCAGCATCCACTACGGACTCCGAGAAATAGAATTATCGGTAAGTAAATTCTTATTTTTTCAAACAATGGGACCCAGTTATCAACAAGTGATAAACTTGTTGTGAATGATAAAACTCGTTGTGTATGATAAATGGTGCTCCAGCCAATCAGATCCCAACTGTCATTTTTCAAACACATGACAGTTTGGAGCTGATTGACTGGAGCACCATGGCAGTTATGAGCTGATTGGCTGGTACATTATCTCGCTACACTGTATCACTCTCCAAGGCATCTGTACATCTGTCCCTTAACCAGCAAACTATTTAAAGAGCTGAGAAGAAAGTGAAAAAAGAAAGATATGTTAAATGTTCCACCATTGATAACTCACCAGCTTGGAAAGCTCCGATGACCAGGTGTTGGTGGTTATGATCTTATTTTTGGGAACCCAGTGTGTATATATTTCACTCAAGGCCTTAATGGCCTCCTGACCAGCTGGTGTCTCATCACCTCCAATGAGGATTCGATCCGGATTCTTTAAATTTAAAATGGCCGTCCCTTCAGACAGGAATTCTGGATTGGAAAGAACCTGGTGACATATCAACATTATTTTAAAATTGAAACGGAACAAAGGAACTGGTTCACACGCTAACGGCCATATCCTGACACCCGCTGCAAATCCCATGCTCGTATCACACCTCTTACTGCTGTGACCTGTTATTTTTTCTAATTATTTTAATCCTGATTCACCAGAGTAGGATCTTTGGGAAAACCAAGGAGGGCACCCGTTTCCTACACACAGTCCTGGAAGGCACTTAGGGACCTGTGCAGAGGAGAATGCAAGTCAGCTGCTCCAGCATTGCATGCACAAAGCTACACCTGGACATTTGTCTGTAGGTATTGCTGCTACCAACTAGCCTGCTCTCCCAGAATGGCAAGGAGGCTCCCGATAATCAGGTGGCACTCACGGACACTGAAGAGTGGGCAAGTCTCCCAGTGCCACCCCACCACCCGGCTGCCCATTTTCCGGGTGAAGTGGAAGGTATTTCAGCTGATGGCACATTTTGCATTTCGCCACTCGCATCACAATGCTGGTAATCACGGTCACGATGACGCAATTGTGTCACCGCGCCCCCAGAGCAGAGCCACCCACTTCTGCCGCACCACCTATGCAGCTTCTCCAATTTTTAAACAATATATTAAAGTGAAAGCAGGAATTAGTCCCAAATCGTGTGAAACAAATTCAAAACGTAATCCTGTGTGTATTGTACCCGGCTCTACAATAGATGCATCTTCTAGGTTAGAGAGTACTGGGAAATAATTGTTTGGAACTTGCTGTAGGTAACAAAATATTGCGGGTTTTCACTTTACCAGTCTTTGAAGACAAACTGTATCATTATCGATCCAGATTAATTTAAATATTTTAACAGAAGGCTATCCTGAAAACATGGACTGTTAGCAGCCATTTAGGACTAGATTTGAGTTTACACTAATCTAACTTGTACAATAGGCTTACAATTGTTGTAAACAGTGGCTATTATTAATATTACGCTCACCTGGAAAGAGAGATTGGGCTTGGTACTGGTTTTGAAGATGCGTCTGATAATTTCCGCCGCCCTAACCGGCACGGTGCTTTTTTCTACCACTATCTTGTAGCCGTCTGCTACATCTGCAATCTGACGGGTGCAGCTTTCTACATACTTCAGGTCAGCAGCGCGGCCTTTACCCATGCCAAAGGTTTTTGTTGGAGTGTTCACCTGTTGGCGGATAATGAATCATTGCCATGAAGTGAAATACAATACTTACTACTGAGGCACACTTCCCAAAGTAATTCCACACATAAGTCAGCAACTGGTAAAGTAGATTAGGATAAAAATCAAATTGGGCACTTAACATTTGCCCCTCTCAGCAGCTGGGATGGGCCACTGCCAGGCCCTTCCAACAAGCCCAGAACCGGGTACTTGATTTCCCTACCTCTATACATTCCTGTGTATTAGATAAATAATACCTGAAATCTGATTGGTTGCTAAGGTAAAACAGTTATTGGCTCTTATAATTGTAATTTGATTTGAGATCATTAGGAGATTCAATTATAGAAACATATTTTAGATGGGAAAATATTGTGGTTGAAAACATTTTGTGGGGGAAAAAGGGAAAACTGAGGCATATCGGAGGCCTACCGGAAGACAATATAGAGACAGAAGTGAAAACATGGATGCATAAGTGTCAAACATCTTAACTCCTGTAATGACATGGAGAATTCTGCATAGACATTTCTGAATGTTGATGGGTCTTGACTTACTGAAATGAAGATGATGTCCGCATTTTTGATGGCTTCATTTATATTGGTTGAGAAGAAAAGGTTTCTTCCTCTACAGGACTCCACCACTTCCTGTAGGCCAGGCTGCGGGGAAAAAAGGGTATAATGGGTCCACAGCTTTAAGAACATGTAGAAGATCTCAGAGGAGGATCCCAATAAGACAATTTCATAAAATGCAAAGTCTCCTTTCATGTTGCCCCTTTTGGGGCTATCAAGTAGACCTCAAAAGACACATTCTTATTGTTGTTATTATTATCATCATCATCCTTTATTTATATGGTGCCACAAGGGTTTCACAGTACATAAACAGAAACAGTATAAACAATACAAGAAGAAAAGAAAAGAGACTAATGTGGGCCATAAATCTAAAGGGTGATTCCCCAATTCCCTGTTGCCGATCTGATCGGATCCACCAATTGAAGGACTCTGATGGACAGCAATTTCTCAAGGGGTCATCAAAATCCGGCATGTTTATCCCAGAGTTGGCCTTCAGTTGGCAGCACAATGGGGAATTGCCCAGATAGATGTCTGATGTATGGGCCTCTTTACAGTAAAAACATTGCAGAACATGGACTACAAGGTTTATAAATATTGCTGCACCAGCAGTCATAATACACAGATAAACAGCTCTGGCTGAAGCCAAAAGTTTGATCCCGCTGTTGACAATGGGGAGAAGATGATGGTATGTGTGAGGAAAGGAAAAGCACATGAGGGAAGAGTGCCAAGCTCGTGAAAGCTTGGAATCTACAGCCTACCCCCTAACCATTCCAATTTCAGTGGGACAATCCTGCTTTTTGGGCAAGGTCACGCCATCCCACCTAGGATCAGAGCAAGAGTCGGATAGATGGCATGCACATGTGTGCGAGAGAGGAGAGAGGGACTGGGGCATGCCCAATAGCTCCTGGAGCGTTGGTATAACCACAGCCTGACAAAATGGGGGGTGTTGCTCACAGGTATGGTGCTTCCCGAAAGATGACGCGCCCTGCCAAGAGACGGTCCCCTTTTCTAGGCACACAAGTCTTCAGAACACCTATTCTAGGCACACAAGTCCCAAACACCTATTTGGAAAAGCTGGGAAGCATGATCTAAAGCAGTGGTTCCCAAACTCGATCTTCAAGGACCCCCAACAGGTCATGTTTTCTAGGTCACCTAGCCGGTGCACAGGTGTATTCATTACTCACTGGCACATTTTAAAAGATCCACAGGTGGGGCTAATTATTTCACTTGTGATTCTATGAGGAGACCTGGAAAACATGAACTGTTGGGGGTCCTTGAAGATCGAGTTTGGGAACCACTGATCTAAATTGTATTTCTGTTGTCATTAAATGCTGACTTTTGTGTAGTATATTACTTAACATAACTTTTATGTACAGTAACGGCATTAGAATATAGCTTAGAACAAGTAATGGATTTTCTAGGTTGTTACAAAGTAAGGACTACATATTTATTATACAGATAATGGGACGCAAGTCCATCCCCAAGGCCCCTTTTCTGCTCAAATACAACGGAATATGTTGGTGCTATAAAAAGTCCAAAATAGTCTTCAGTGTATTTACACTGGCCACAGAGCCATAATGGGTGCCCAGTGATGGGATGGCATCACCAAGCATATCTAGAACCCATAGCCACTGCACCTGGCCTATAATGGTAGCATATCCTCCATTGGATCAAAGCAATGGGCCTAGTCGTCACCCATTTCGACACAGTTACACATGCGGAAACATTCAGATACACTCCCGAACTCCTACTGCCCCCCGTAGTACGCATGCATGCCCTACTGTAGCTCCTGCATAAGCAGTATCACCGCCAGTAGGAACCCAGCAGTGTCAAATGTCACCGCCTACTATTGCCAAAGTGGTAGACTTAGGGTTCGCTGAACGATTTTCCGCCACAGCTATCCCAGCACCGGAGCAATGATTAATTTCTCCTGAACATTTGGGTCTGTCGCCGCAAATTTACTGCAAGTTACAGTAGATTCTTAAGTTCAGCTGCGCTCATAAAAACCAGATCCTTGTATTTCTGTGCTAAAAGTTAGCAACGGAAAACCTATTTATTTTCTGTATGTACAGTAGGCAAACATTTAAGGGTCAAGCATTTGGATTATCCTTCTATTGGACCAGATACATGGGTGGGCGAATCAGAAGAGATCCAGCTGTTCTGCTCCTCACGCCTAGAGTACAAAACAATGACTGCTCCGATGTGGCTTGTTAGCGTGGTCGGAAGATGAGGGCACACTTATAGCCATTGGCGTTTCTATAAAGGATGCGGTGCACACAGGCCCCTGGGTCCAGAGGAGCCACACTGCATCCATTTTAATACTTACATTTCCGGAGTCCAGCGTGTGCGCGGCAGCCAAATTGGTCTCCGTATCATGGCGGGCGCCATGTTTCCGGAGACCTGCGCATGCGCAGTAGACTCTGGCACAATGCTGTAGTCTACAGCGCCGTGCAGAGGAGGGGGCCCACCCGGAGGTGTACACGGGCCCCCTCCTCTGTAGAAACGCCGCTGCTTATTGCCATATATTCTGCTAAAAGTCAGTGAACCTGATCCATGTTTGTAAGTAAAGCAAAAAAGCAAGCAGGTGGGCAAAGCCATGTTGCACCGCAAGTGGGGCAGATGTAACATGTGCAGAGAGTTAGATTTGGGTGGGGTGTGTTCAAACCATACCTCCTATCTATCCGGAATACAGTGGGACAGTCCTGCTAATTGGACACTGTCCCTCCCAAGAGCCGCAATGTCCCGCGTCAGGGGAGAAGAGGGGGGGGGGGGGCAGATTGGGAGAGCCAGTGATCACAGCTGCTCTGCCCTGCAAAGCAGCTGGTGATCACTGAATAGCGAATAACAGCATCTATCAGTGCAGGGAGGGCTAGCCGGGGGATGCCCAGCTGATCAGCGAGCACTGGGCACGCCCCCAAAATGACAATAACGGGGATCGCGGTGCAAGGCCATGCCCCTCGACCCTAGGCACCACAGACTTCTCCAGAGGACAAGCCCTCTTTTCAGACACGCCTCTGGCGCGGCAGGTCCCGGGTCAGCGGCATCAAAAGTTGAGAGGTATGTTCAAACTGAAATCTAAATTGTAGTGTAAAAATAAAGCAGCCAGTATTTACCCTGCACAGAAACAATATAACCCACCCAAATCTAACTCTGCCTGCAGGTTACACCTGCCCCACCTGCAGTACCATATGGTTTTGCCCAGTAGTGTCCTTTTTTGGTTTGCTAACAAACCTAAATAAACCCCCTATGTTCACTAGTGGCAAGCCACAACCTAACATTCTATCATTTGGTCTATGGGTGGCGCTCTTGGACCCCACAGGACAGGAAAGGTGTTGGATGAGGCGAAATTTGCCCGCTGTCTTTTTGGGCACTACGCCTACGGGGGACAAGACCAAATCTGGCAAGGGGGGTTCCCGGAAAGGGCCTATCATCCTCCCTAAGGCCACCTCCGCCTCTACCTTGTGCCGGAGCACGTCCGGAAACTCCCGAGCCGAACGCAGGTTAGTACCCGCCCCAGGACCCACCCGTCCATGTATCGGCAAGGGGAAACCCGACGCGAAACCTAAGTGTAAAAATTGGGCGTCCCCCGACCGCGGGTATCGTCGCAGCCAGGGAATGAGCGCGCGAAGTCTAATTGGGGTGGGAGCTGTGGCTAGCGCCGGTGGCCGCGGGAGCGCGATTCTGTCGGGGCTGCGAGCCAAAAGCACTCCCGGTCCCAGGACTGGGGCAATCCTTAATGCCGTGGCCCCCGCCACATCTGATACAGGAGTGGCGAAAACGACATCGCCCCCCCAAGTCGCATTGTGCATTATTAAAAGCGAAGCATTTCCCATGCCCCGCACGCCCTGCGCCTCCGCGAAAGCCGGCAGAACGACAGGCAGGTTTTTTTGCCCATCGTCTTGCCGTGCCGCCGTCATCAGTGGCGGCCGAACCTTGTGTCAGTTCAGAGCACAATTCCACGTCTTTTTTACCAAAGTTATAGATCTGCCGGCCGTGTTGTTTGCGTCGGAAATCCTCGTCGTAGCGCCGCCAGGCAGACCCTTTGTACTTATGGTACAGAACGTGTATGAGAAATTGATAGCGCACCACGTTCATATGTTCCTCCGGGCGCGTCTCTAGGTAACACGCCGCAAAGATCAACATGCAGCGGACCCAATTCTGGTAGGACCGCAAAGCGTCCTCGCTACCCTGCCCCTTTTTCTTAGCCGAAAGCAAGGCTTTGCGATCGTCGCTGGTAAGGGCAAAAATGTTCACATATTGGCCCTTACGGATACGGTCCCGGACCCGGGGCCTGAGTCCACGTTGTACCGCCGTATTGGCGCAGTGCACGGTGTCTGATTCCACCGATACTTGGGACGCGGACGAGGTGGAATACCGACGCTCGCGTCGTCTACGACGCTTCACCCTGTGCAAGCCACCATCTGAGGAGGACAGACCCTCCGAGGAAGTAGAGGCAAGGGAGGAATCTGTGCCCCGACGCCTGCGCCTGCGCCTACTGCGCTTGCCGGAAATCCTACCCGCGCTGCTACCTATGCTAGATGCGCTGGAGCGAGTACCCGAACCCAAGCCGCTAGCGCTCCCCTTGGACCAGTCAGGGTCCGAGGAAGACTCACCTGCTCGAGAGGGAACGCCGTCCGCGCCTCCGGCCACCGAACGACTCGTGGATACACCGGCGGACTCCATTGCCGACCCGACTACCGTGGCTGGGGAGACAAAAGAGACATTGTTCCCCTGCTCCACCACCTGTCCCGCAGCCACCGGGAGCGGGGCAGAAGGGGGGGTAGTCGCGCCAGGAGACAGAAGTGGAATAAGGGATTGCGCGATGCTATCCGCCAAGGAAGCGGTGGGCCGCCCCAGTCCCCCGGGTACGGAGGATAACAAGGGAGCCACCGCTGACACCACAGCGGCACAAATGGCGGACAAGACAGAGGCGTCCACCAAGGGTGCAGCCGCAGGGGCAGGTGAAGTAAGAACGGACCCCCTCCGCGAGTCACGCGCCCGACGTGAGGTACGCAAACCTCCCGTCGGGAGCAAGGATCCGGAGGATCCCTCACTGTCGGGAATCATGGCACAACCGTCTGGCTGCGCCAGACCGCGTATAGACCGCCGACCCCTCGACCGTCTACCGACCCGAGCGTCAGCCACAGGAGGAGAAGTCGGAGAGTCGTCACCACTAGAAGGGAGGAGCGCGACGTCGGACTGAGAGCTGACCGCAGAAGCGTCGGCAGTTGAAAATTGGATGCGGGGAGGGGGTGCTGGTTCGTGATCCGCCTGCGCACGCCGCCCCCTAGTGGGGTGATTAGCCGGCAGGCGCGACCCCGGCCGCTGTCTGCCAGGAGGCGCGCGGCCGCGGGCGGCGGCCGAACTACTCGCCAAGGCGGGCGTCCTGGAAGGGCCCGACGCCCCGGGCCCCACCACAAAAGGGGAGGTCGGGCGGGCAGGCACACCGCGGGCGGGCGCGGGCCGCCCCCGCACGACAGGCCCCGCACTGTCTGCAACAGATAATGCCCCCCCCCCCCGCTGGCACGGAGTGGGGGCGACGCCCCACCCCAACGCGGGAGGGCGCTGACCGCATGGGTAAGGGGGGTAGTGGCACAGAGGGGGTAAGCCTCATATGGGCCCCCCTGCTGTGCGGCATGTTTGCAGCACGCGCAGGCAGCAGTCCGGCTGCCGCGCGACCCCCCACCCGCCCACTAAAAGAGGCAGCCGTGTTGACTGGTGAGAGCCGCCGGGCCGCCGGGCGGGAGCTCCGCCCCCGCCCCACGTGACCCGCGCGGCCACCCGCTGTAAGAAGCGGCGGGGCCAGGGATGGTAAAACACCGTCCCTGGCAAGCCGCCTGAGGCTTCTCCTGCTCCCCGGCGCTCCGTCCCCCGCCGCTGATTGCAGCGGGGAAGGAGACGGGGAGGACGCACGTGGGGAGCGCGGGCGGGCGGCCGAGCTCGGCCGCGCACAGCCCTCGTCTCCCTCACAGCAGCCGCAGCAGCAGGGCTTCCCCGACCCGGCGGGACATCAGGGGAATCTAAAAGCCGGGCGGGGAGGCCAGCGCTGCGTGCAGGACGGGAAGGGGGGTTTTGCAACCCCGACATGTCCAGGGAGAGGGCGTCCCCCAAAGGCTGAGGAGTCACCGCAGGCAAGGGGGGAAAATACCCAGGCAAATAACCTCTAAGAGAGGAGGGGAACACAGTAGGAATAGAAGAGTTAGGAATAGGAATGAATGTAGAAGTAGGAATATAGGAAAGATAAGAAATGAAAAAATAGAAGGAAAAATAAAAGTATAAATTACTGAATGAATGGACAATACTTGCACTGCCTGCGTGAAGACACTGAAAGAGGCAGGAAATGGTGGATTAGCCACCTATATCCAGGCTGTACAGCCCCTATCCACAATCCGGCCAATGGCCTCCCGGTTCCTGCCTCAACGTTCCTCCCACTACAAAAACATTAACCCCTTGCAGGCCAAAGTGATGCACCGAGCAGCGCTCTGCAAGCACGGACGGTGTGTTTATGCTGCTGCTGTCATATTATATTCCTTACGCAGTCTTTTTGGTTTGCTAACAAACCTAAATAAACCCCCTATGTTCACTAGTGGCAAGCCACAACCTAACATTCTATCATTTGGTCTATGGGTGGCGCTCTTCTACTTCCTACATTGCATTTCATACTATTTCATTTATTGCTCCCACTCAATGTAATAAAAGACGGAGAGAAGACCAGAACTTTGTATAGAATAACTTTTGGTCACATCATAGCTCTTTAGTTACTAAGAAAAAAAAAAACCCTAGGACAATCTCAAGTCCTAACAGAGGCTGTTCCATATGAAACTGCAATGACCCCAAGGGACCATCTTTAGCTTGCAGCAGCCACTATCACTGTAATTAGGAACAATGGATTCAAAGAAAAAAACCTACCTCATATATAGGCAGCTGGCCAGAATTCCAGGCTTGGATCCGTTCTTCGTTGATGTCTACAACAGTGACGGTTATCTGAGGACACATCTGGGCAATGACCGTACATGTTGGGCCTCCTACATAGCCTGCACCAATACAACAGATATTGTTCACCTGAACCATTTTCAGCTACAGACCAGTGTACCGGGTGCTATGGAAGAAGAGAATGAACCTATAAGTAAACATACAAAGTCATACCTGTTTACGCTGTATTAGAATTCAGTGATACACGTGTGACTCCGATCAGAACTCCCATATTACCAATGACCTGGCAGACTTGACTTTTAATATACATCCTCAGTGCATATTCTTGGGTTATCGCCCATCAACCAATCAATGTATCCCATGTTATCTATACGTGCGCCTTATTAGTGAATCAGTTCTGAATTATTGTATAATGATGTACTATATATATGTAAAGCTGAGTGCCGTAAAAGCACGAGCTCATTGATGAATTCTGTCTTGGTCCACGTGTTTCTGCGCAGAATAATAGGCGTGGTTCCCGATTTGATAATAAATTCTATATGCTGAATATCATCACAACGGAGACTTCCCAATTCTTATTATATATACCAAATAATAAGCGTTAACAATTTCAACATCTACTTACAAATAAACTGTATGAGAGACTAAAGGTGGGTACACACTATTAGATATATCTGCAGATCAATCACCGCCGGCCGCCGCAGCATGTGTACGGGCGGTCGGCCGACCGCCCCGTACACACACAGCGACGCACCAATATATCGTTAGATATATTGGCTGTCGGCTGTGCTGCGCGGCCGACGCGATACGTCTGTGAACGACGGAGTTCACAGACGTATCGCCCGTACACACTGGCCGACGGTCCCGCGATGTATCGGCCGTTCAAGAGAACGGCCGATACATCGACCAGTGTGTACGGGCCTTAAGTTATTATTTACTACACTTTTTCTTCTTCCTTGACTTTGTATCTCCTCCAGATGCTATTGCTGCTGTCTATTTTGACGTTTAACCTACCAGCATGTCAGTAAGTGTGCCCATCAGTAAATTTCATGTGCATTTGACATTAGAAAATATTTGCAAGGGCTGCTGTATACGAGTGTCCAGCTCCGCTGCTTGGAGAGCTTTCGGGATGTGCAGGACTATGCCGGGAAACGTGACACTGATTGGATGGCTGCGGATATCCAATCAGGTGCCACCACCTTTTTGTCGCAAGTCTTGATACCACTGAAAGTATTCCAAGTACAGTATATCTGGCTGCACAAATTGTGGGGCCTATCAAAAGACTTTAGGCCTGTGGAAAATAAACACCACAAGGTGGAATTCTGTGGATTGGCAGAGGTCAAAAATGAAAGGTGCAGTAGTGCATTTTAAGTGGGATTGGTTCATTTGATAGGGTGTGAAATTTTACATGGAAGAATCAATAGGCAATGAGAATGAGGTGGGAGGTGATGTAAGCGGATGGTGGTTGTGTGCAATTCCAGTTGCAGTCGATTCCCACACACTAATCTCTGTCATTAGTCACTAATTTCATAGAGATTTGGCTTATGTCACAACTCACAAACAATGGGGGCTGCCCAGGCTGCAGTCAAAGCCCTCAGCAGCGGGAAACACGCGGTCCTTATCCATTGTGTATGCACAAAAAAGGGCAGTATAAAAAAAAATGGTGCACAGAAAAATGGCTTCAGCTAAAGGCTGCATCTGCTGCAGTCCCTAGAATCCGAATAAGGTTGCCTAAGTAAAAGCAGAAGCAGCTTTCCATTGGATGTGGTATCTGGTAATGATAGTCTGGACTGGTAGCCCTAGGGAATGAAACAACTTCTCCTGGGACTGCCTGTCTGATGTGTGATTAGCAGATACGGAAGCCACTGCTAATTCACATACTGGAGTGGAGGGAGTGCCGGATTTTAAATTCCGCCACTGGTTACAAACCTAGCGCGGAAACCTAGCGAGCACCTCGGGCAATTTGGGTTGCGGCATGTGTCCTATGATCACTGGAGAGTGCAGCTGACAAGTGAACGCTTTTGTTGCCACCTTATTTCACATCTAGAGTGAGATTCATCGAGCCTAGGAGAAAGATAAAGTGGGGAGAGGTAAAGTACGAACCAATCAGCTCCTAGCTGCCATGTTACAGGTTGAGTTTGAAAAATGACAGGAGCTGGTTGGTACTTTATCTCTCTCCACTTGATCTCTGTCCAAGGTTCGATACATCTTGCTCTAAATTTCTTATTATTTTTAATTATTTGTGACAAGTTTATTTACCAAACACAAGTTGTTCATAATTTATGTGTGATCTAAGTGTCAGTGTTACCTTTTTAAGGTCCAGGTAGGCAGGGCCGGATTAACAATGAGGCGGATGGAGCTGCAGCTCCAGGCCTCCCATTGAAAATAGGCCCACAGTAAACTGACAGCGTTGACAGGAGAAAAAACTTTCCTGTTACAGACTGCCAGCAGCCGTCCTTTCTCTCATGCCCCGCCTCCTCCGGCTCCAGCTCTCTCACCTGGGATCAGTCACAGAGAGCCATGCAGGGAGTGTGGTGGCCGCCCCTCCCCTCATGTCTCTCCTTCACCGGGGTCCTGAGCCTGTCACTCACAGTCACAAGCTCCACCCCCAGACTACACAAAAGAGTTGCTGCTGCGTAAAGCCTGGTACTGTAAGCTGTTCTATAATGGCTTCTTCATGAGTATCATGGATTAGTGTGTGTGTATATACTGTACTGTATGTGTGGTGTGTGTACTGTATATGCATACCTCCCAAAATCTTTATGAGGGGAAACGTGACCTTATCCCCCATAAGGGAGCGTGGCATATGGAGGAGGGGGCGTGGCTTCACAGGAGTGCCGCAATCACTATCCACGCCCCCGTTTTCGTCACTGAGGGGGCATGCCCAGCGCTGTCCTGTGAATAGATGCTATGCACATGCGCACAGTGCCTATTCACTCTGCTGTTCTCTGATGCAAAGTGACAGGAACCTCCCAACTGCTCCCCCACCACCACGGGACACTATGGCCGGCGGGTGGGACAGTCTCAGAAAAATGGGCCTGTCCCACGAAAACATTGGGACAGTTGGGAGGTATGGTATATGTACTATGTGTACTGTATGTGTGTGTAGTATGTATATGTGGTGGTGTGTGTATGTGTGTATATATGTGGTAGTGTGTGTACTGTATATATGCTGTGTGTACAGTATGTATGTAGTGTGTACTGTGTGTAAATGTGGTGGTGGTGGTGGTGTGTGTGTGTGTGTGTGTGTACTGTATGTCTGTGTAGTGTGTACTATGTGTGTGTGTAATGTGGTGGTGGTGGGTGTGCGTACTATGTGTGTGTATATGTGGTGGTGGTGTGTGTCTATGTCATAGTGATGTCATAGTTCAGCTGATTGTGATGTCATAGTGATGTCATAATGCAGCTGATGGGTATAGAACAGGCAGCTGGCTGCTTCCTGGCTCATATCTGATATTGCTGGACTAGTGCCAACACACAGATAATTTTCTTACGCTTTTCTGATATTAGAATCGAGAAGATGAATACTGAAGAGAAGAACGCTATAGACCATCAGGTGACTGTGGCTCTGCGCATCCGTCCATTTAATTTGATGGAGACTAAGAATCGAGCCCAGTGCATCACACACCAACTTGGTCCACAGACGCTGCTACTGAAGGACCCTGGCGAGGATCCTTATGACGTACTGCGCTCAAGCAGGACAAGAGAAACAACATTCACCTTTCTCTATCGTCCTAGTGGATGCTGGGGTTCCTGAAAGGACCATGGGGAATAGCGGCTCCGCAGGAGACAGGGCACAAAAAGTAAAGCTTTTCCGATCAGGTGGTGTGCACTGGCTCCTCCCCCTATGACCCTCCTCCAGACTCCAGTTAGATTTTTGTGCCCGGCCGAGAAGGGTGCAATCTAGGTGGCTCTCCTAAAGAGCTGCTTAGAGAAAGTTTAGCTAGGTTTTTTATGTTACAGTGATTCCTGCTGGCAACAGGATCACTGCAGCGAGGGACTGAGGGGAGAAGGAGTCAACTCACCTGCGTGCAGGATGGATTGGCTTCTTGGCTACTGGACATCAAGCTCCAGAGGGACGATCACAGGTACAGCCTGGATGGTCACCGGAGCCGCGCCGCCGGCCCCCTTGCAGATGCTGAAGACAGAAGAGGTCCAGAATCGGCGGCTGAAGACTCCTGCAGTCTTCTAAAGGTAGCGCACAGCACTGCAGCTGTGCGCCATTTTCCTCTCAGCACACTTCACACGGCAGTCACTGAGGGTGCAGGGCGCTGGGAGGGGGGCGCCCTGGGAGGCAAAATGAGTACCTATAAAGGCTAAAAATACCTCACATATAGCCCTAGAGGCTATATGGAGATATTTAACCCCTGCCTGATTTCTCAAAATAGCGGGAGACGAGCCCGCAGGAAAAGGGGCGGGGCCTATCTCCTCAGCACACGGCGCCATTTCCTCTCACAGCTCCGCTGGTCAGGACGGCTCCCAGGTCTCTCCCCTGCACTGCACTACAGAAACAGGGTAAAACAGAGAGGGGGGGCAAATTTATGGCGATATTTTTATATAACAAAGCAGCTATAGGGGAGCACTTATTATAAGGCTATCCCTGATATATATATAGCGCTTTTGGTGTGTGCTGGCAAACTCTCCCTCTGTCTCCCCAAAGGGCTAGTGGGTCCTGTCTTCATTAGGAGCATTCCCTGTGTGTCTGCTGTGTGTCGGTACGTGTGTGTCGACATGTATGAGGACGATATTGGTGTGGAGGCGGAGCAATTGCCAAATATGGGGATGTCACCTCCTAGGGGGTCGACACCAGAATGGATGCCTTTATTTATGGAACTACGGGATAGTGTCAACACGCTAAAGCAGTCGTTTGACGACATGAGACGGCCGGACAATCAATTAGTGCCTGTCCAGGCGACTCAAACACCGTCAGGGGCTGTGAAACGCCCTTTGCCTCAGTCGGTCGACACAGACCCAGACACAGGCGATGACTCCAGTGGTGACGGTGACGAATCAACCGTATTTTCCAGTAGGGCCACACGTTATATGATTTTGGCAATGAAGGAGGCGTTACATTTAGCTGATACTACAGGTACCACTAAACAGGGTATTATGTGGGGTATGAAAAAACTACCTATAGTTTTTCCTGAATCAGAAGAACTAAATGACGTGTGTAATGAAGCGTGGGTTGCCCCTGATAAAAAGCTGATAATTTCAAAGAAATTATTGGCATTATACCCTTTCCCGCCAGAGGTTAGGGAGCGCTGGGAAACACCTCCTAGGGTGGACAAGGCGCTAACACGCTTATCTAAACAAGTGGCGTTACCCTCTCCTGAGACGGCCGCACTTAAAGATCCATCAGATAGGAGGATGGAAAATATCCAAAAAAGTATATACACACATGCAGGTGTTATACTACGACCAGCTGTAGCAACTGCCTGGATGGGCAGTGCGGGGGTAGTTTGGTCAGAATCCCTGATTGAAAATATTGATACCCTGGACAGGGACAATATTCTACTGTCGTTAGAACAAATAAAGGATGCATTTCTTTATATGCGTGATGCACAGAGGGATATATGCACACTGGCATCACGGGTAAGTGCTATGTCCATTTCGGCCAGAAGAGCTTTATGGACGCGACAGTGGACAGGCGATGCGGATTCAAAACGGCATATGGAAGTTTTGCCGTATAAGGGGGAGGAGTTATTTGGAGTCGGTCTATCAGATTTGGTGGCCACGGCTACAGCCGGGAAATCCACCTTTCTACCTCAAGTCACTCCCCAACAGAAAAAGGCACCGACTTTTCAACCGCAGCCCTTTCGTTCCTTTAAAAATAAGAGAGCAAAGGGCTATTCATATTTGCCACGAGGCAAAGGTCGAGGGAAGAGACAGCAACACGCAGCTCCTTCCCAGGATCAGAAGCCCTCCCCGGCTTCTACAAAAGCCTCAGCATGACGCTGGGGCTTCTCAAGCGGACTCGGGGACGGTGGGCGGTCGTCTCAAAAATTACAGCGCGCAGTGGGCTCACTCGCAAGTAGATCCCTGGATCCTGCAGATAATATCTCAGGGATACAGGTTGGAATTAGAGACAGATCCACCTCGCCGTTTCCTGAGGTCTGCTTTACCAACGTCCCCCTCCGAAAGGGAGACGGTGTTGGAAGCCATTCACAAGCTGTACTCTCAGCAGGTGATAGTCAAGGTACCTCTTCTGCAACAAGGGAAGGGGTATTATTCCACTCTTTTTGTGGTACCGAAGCCGGATGGCTCGGTAAGGCCTATTCTAAATCTGAAGTCCTTGAACCTGTACATAAAGAAGTTCAAGTTCAAAATGGAGTCACTCAGAGCAGTGATAGCGAACCTGGAAGAGGGGAACTTTATGGTATCCTTGGACATCAAGGATGCGTATCTCCACGTTCCAATTTACCCCTCACACCAGGGGTACCTCAGGTTCGTTGTACAAAACTGTCACTATCAGTTTCAGACGCTGCCGTTCGGATTGTCCACGGCACCTCGGATCTTTACAAAGGTAATGGCCGAGATGATGATTCTTCTTCGAAGAAAAGGCGTATTAATTATCCCATACTTGGACGATCTCCTAATAAGGGCGAGGTCCAGAGAACAGCTAGAGATGGGATTAGCACTGTCTCAAGAAGTGCTAAAACAGCACGGGTGGATTCTGAATATTCCAAAATCCCAGTTAATGCCGACAACTCGTCTGCTGTTCCTAGGGATGATTCTGGACACGGTTCAGAAAAAGGTTTTTCTCCCGGAGGAAAAAGCCAAGGAGTTATCCGAGCTTGTCAGGAACCTCCTAAAACCAGGAAAGGTGTCTGTACATCAATGCACAAGAGTCCTGGGAAAAATGGTGACTTCTTACGAAGCGATTCCATTCGGCAGATTCCACGCAAGAATTTTCCAAAGGGATCTGTTGGACAAATGGTCAGGGTCGCATCTTCAGATGCACCTACGGATAACCCTGTCTCCAAGGACAAGGGTGTCTCTTCTGTGGTGGTTGCAGAGTGCTCATCTATTGGAGGGCCGCAGATTCGGCATACAGGATTGGATCCTGGTGACCACGGACGCCAGCCTGAGAGGCTGGGGAGCAGTCACACAAGGAAGAAACTTCCAGGGAGTATGGACGAGCCTGGAAACGTCTCTTCACATAAACATTCTGGAACTAAGAGCAATATACAATGCTCTAAACCAGGCAGAACCTCTGCTTCAGGGAAAACCGGTATTGATCCAGTCGGACAACATCACGGCAGTCGCCCATGTGAACAGACAGGGCGGCACAAGAAGCAGGAGGGCAATGGCAGAAGCTGCAAGGATTCTTCGCTGGGCAGAGAATCATGTGATAGCACTGTCAGCAGTGTTCATCCCGGGAGTGGACAACTGGGAAGCAGACTTCCTCAGCAGACACGATCTTCACCCGGGAGAGTGGGGACTTCATCCAGAAGTCTTCCACATGCTGGTAACCCGTTGGGAAAGACCAATGGTGGACATGATGGCGTCTCGCCTCAACAAAAAACTGGACAGGTATTGCGCCAGGTCAAGAGATCCGCAGGCAATAGCTGTGGACGCGCTGGTAACGCCTTGGGTGTACCAGTCGGTGTATGTGTTTCCTCCTCTGCCTCTCATACCAAAAGTATTGAGAATTATACGGCAAAGAGGCGTAAGAACGATACTAGTGGTTCCGGATTGGCCAAGGAGGACTTGGTACCCGGAACTTCAAGAGATGATCACGGAAGATCCGTGGCCTCTACCTCTAAGGAGGGACTTGCTTCAGCAGGGTCCCTGTCTGTTTCAAGACTTACCGCGGCTGCGTTTGACGGCATGGCGGTTGAACGCCGGATCCTAAAGGAAAGAGGCATGCCGGAAGAAGTCATTCCTACTTTGATTAAAGCAAGGAAGGAAGTAACCGTGCAACATTATCACCGAATTTGGCGAAAATATGTTGCGTGGTGCGAAGATCGGAGTGCTCCGACGGAGGAATTTCAACTGGGTCGATTCCTACATTTCCTGCAATCAGGATTGTCAATGGGTCTCAAATTGGGATCTATTAAGGTTCAAATTTCGGCCCTGTCGATTTTCTTTCAAAAAGAATTGGCTTCAGTCCCTGAAGTCCAGACCTTTGTTAAGGGAGTGCTGCATATACAGCCTCCTGTGGTGCCTCCAGTGGCACCGTGGGATCTAAATGTGGTTTTGGACTTCCTAAAATCTCATTGGTTTGAACCACTAAAAAAGGTGGATTTGAAATATCTCACATGGAAAGTGACCATGCTTCTAGCCCTGGCTTCTGCCAGGAGAGTGTCAGAATTGGCAGCTTTATCTTACAAAAGCCCATATCTGATTTTCCATTCGGACAGGGCAGAACTGCGAACTCGTCCGCATTTTCTCCCTAAGGTGGTGTCAGCATTTCATCTGAACCAGCCTATTGTAGTGCCTGCGGCTACAAGTGACTTGGAGGACTCCAAGTTACTGGACGTTGTCAGAGCATTAAAAATATATATTGCAAGGACAGCTGGAGTCAGAAAATCTGACTCGTTGTTTATATTGTATGCACCCAACAAGATGGGTGCTCCTGCGTCTAAGCAGACGATTGCTCGTTGGATCTGTAGTACAATCCAACTTGCACATTCTGTGGCAGGCTTGCCACAGCCTAAATCTGTAAAGGCCCACTCCACAAGGAAGGTGGGCTCATCTTGGGCGGCTGCCCGAGGGGTCTCGGCATTACAACTTTGCCGAGCAGCTACGTGGTCAGGGGAGAACACGTTTGTAAAATTTTACAAATTTGATACTCTGGCTAAGGAGGACCTGGAGTTCTCTCATTCGGTGCTGCAGAGTCATCCGCACTCTCCCGCCCGTTTGGGAGCTTTGGTATAATCCCCATGGTCCTTTCAGGAACCCCAGCATCCACTAGGACGATAGAGAAAATAAGATTTTACTTACCGATAAATCTATTTCTCGGAGTCCGTAGTGGATGCTGGGCGCCCATCCCAAGTGCGGATTATCTGCATAAGTTGTACATAGTTATTGTTAACTAATTCGGGTTATTGTTAAAGGAAGCCATCTTTCAGAGGCTCCGCTGTTATCATACTGTTAACTGGGTTTAGATCACAAGTTGTACGGTGTGATTGGTGTGGCTGGTATGAGTCTTACCCGGGATTCAAAATCCTCCCTTATTGTGTACGCTCGTCCGGGCACAGTACCTAACTGGAGTCTGGAGGAGGGTCATAGGGGGAGGAGCCAGTGCACACCACCTGATCGGAAAAGCTTTACTTTTTGTGCCCTGTCTCCTGCGGAGCCGCTATTCCCCATGGTCCTTTCAGGAACCCCAGCATCCACTACGGTCTCCGAGAAATAGATTTATCGGTAAGTAAAATCTTATTTTAACCACGTGTTCGATCAGGCAGCTACTCAGGAAAATGTATATGATTCCACGATGAAGAACATAGTGGATGACATCCTAGCTGGGTACAATGCTGCCATATTCGCCTACGGCCCAACAGGCACAGGGAAGACCTATACTATGATGGGTAAGCCTCGCGAGCCCGGAATGATTTATCGCACCCTGAAGGACCTGTATAAGACTATCGAGGAGACCGGAAGGAGAGATAATTTCTCTTTATCATTGTCATATGCTGAGATCTACAATGAAACAATCCGGGACCTATTAAAACCTTCTTCTGGATCTTTGGCCCTCAGAGAGGATCCTTATGGTAACACCAAAATACTAGGGATTACTGCGTTCTCCCCTAGCACACCTGAGGAGGCCATGAATCTGCTGAAGATGGGAAATAAGCGGCGCTCTGAAGCAACAACAACAGCTAATAAGACCTCATCACGCTCCCATGCCATATTACAAATCACCGTAAAACAAACAGGCAGTGATGGGGTTAGCACAGGCCGCCTGTACATGGTGGACCTGGCAGGATCAGAGCGGGCAAGCCAGACTACAAACAGCGGCAAGACCATGAAAGAAGGAGGTTACATCAACCGCTCCCTCCTCGCCCTCAGAAAGTGCATCATGGCACTGCGCGAGAAACCAGGCAGCCATATAAACTATCGGGACAGTAAACTGACCTGGCTGCTAAAGGGCGCACTGAGCGGGAAAAGCAGAATGGTCATGATTGCACACGTCAGCCCTGCAGATAGTGCCTTTGAAGAGTCACGCAGCACAATGACCTATGGGAGCAAGGCCAAATTCATCCAGACACGGGTGGAGAGAAACAGCGTCCCCCATGGTACTGCTGAGAGGGGCAGGGGGGGCGCAGTGCTGCGGAAAGACATGCAGTTTATTATGAGACGCACTATGGCACCGCTGATGAATTTGCCACGTGTAGTCCCTATGGCAAAGAATTTCCAGGCTGTACAAGAGATCAAGGCTACAGCTCGTGCAAGTGCAAATTCTTACACATATCTAGAATTAGCACGTAGATGGCTGTAGAAACACCACTTGGGCCGGCAGAAACACCACCTGGGCCGGCCGGCCGGCCGGCAGGAACACCGTTGGTGGTAAAGGTGATTATAAAAAAAAAAAAAAAAAATGAGAGCTGGGGATTAGGGCTACCGGCGACACCCCAAGAAAAAAAAAAACGACACTGGGCAGCCACCTCATTGGTGTGTTGGAAGAGCTGCTAATTATTTTTAAAATATTGACAGTTACATCTAACTCCTTGATACGTTAATAACTTATTCAACCTGGGCAATGTCGGGTACAGATGGCGCAGCGCTCATCTGAGGCGGCTCCATCACAGGCGCGCACTCCCAGCGTGACTGAGCGATCCGTCCGCTTAGTCTCGCCGGGAGTGCACAGAGACGCTCCCATTGTGAGAGTCTCTGTCCGGGCGCACGGACTGAGATGCTCTCCATTCAAGTGAACGGGGTGCGTCTCCATCACGCGCGCCCTACCGGCCGGGTGGAGACGTTGTCAGCGATAGGTGCGCCCCTAGTTACAGACGGAACTGCAACTAGCATGGCTCCATCTGTACATTAGCTGCTTATACATCATTTGTGCTGTTTGTGGTTTCAGTTCATTATGTTTCACAGTGACATTTTATTGCATCCTTATGTATTGTATTCTTGTTATGTGGCATGGGGGCATATTCATTATGAAAAAAGCTGTGAAATAAGAATTTTTAGTTTTTAATTCTCACCCTCACATTTCACAAATTTTTGATCATGATTCCCTTATAAAAATATCACTTCCGAAAAACTATTTTTGCGAAGCAGCTTTTTAAGATTATATTTATCAAACTGCAACTGAGGTGTCTGTATGGACTTCCTCACACTGCGCATGCCACCACCGGCGTCCGTAGCCTCTGCCTCCCTGCCACTAACCCAGCAGCTGTAACTACATAGGGCACCCCCAGCAGCCGTTGTAAGTCACCCACGTGCAGATTCCCCCCATTTCCCCCATATACTCTTACAGGTTATCCCCCAACCTACTTGACCCCAACATAACATTATGCCGGCAATTGTATGTTCCATGTGTAAAAAACTGTATGTATATTTATTTATATTTAAATGCACACTCTTTTCTCCTTTTTATGTTTTGTATTTTTTTACTTGGCAGTCCATTTGCTGCAGCTTTTGTCGGTATACCGCACTTACGCTGCCTCTGGACTCTCTGGGGGGTATTCAATTGTTAGGAAAAAAACAGACCCCCAACGGACTTTTCAAACAATTGAATTCCCCCCACTGAATTTAGTTTGTTTGGCTGCGTACAAAAATCCGTGTCGAGATCAGGCCTTTAGGTGGGGAGTTACAGCGGCACTGGCCCCCACGCTGCTTATAGAATTGACCCCTGTATGTGAGATGGAATTTACAAAGAGAAAACAGAATATATCAAAATATTTTGGATCCAAAACTTGATGCATTTTGCTTCCAATTTATTTATTTTATTAAGTTATTTATGTAGCGCACATGTATTCTGCTCCACTTTAATGTAATGCTCATTGCTTATGTCATTAAGACAGGAGTGTAAAGCCTATGTGCACATAACCTGTCTGATTCTGCTTATATATACATGTGATAAATTATATTGTAGTAATAACACCTTTTAATATTGTTTTGCAGCCAATTGAAGACAGGTTTGTGGAGGCAGGAAAACTACAGAGATATCAGCTTCAGGTACATTTTGTAAAGATTAATCAGAAGCAGCAATGAACAAAGCAATTGAATAAGAGTGTTGCGGCCACAGGTTTTTTTTTTGACCATCTGCAATGTGTCTTCACTCATTTTTCCTCATGTCCCATATAATTGCACAGGAAAGTGAGCAAAGAATCCTTATTGGGAATAAGAAGGTGGCACAGATTATGACCGGAGGATTCCTTGGGATCAGTTCAATTAGCCACGAGGGGAGCAAAACTCAGACAATGGACTCTGAACTCTCCCCCCGTCTCACTGCCCTATCTTGCTGCCCTATCTCACCTCATACTTGTGTATTTTTTATAGCCCTATGGGCGAGATTCAATAGTTTTTCCCCCCTCACACACCAGTCCACGCATGCCAGCAGCTATTCAATAGTTTCTGCGATAACATCATTTGAGCTCGCTACCCCCCGGGGGTGATGAGCTGAAATGTGCGAAAAAAGTGACCCGTTTGGATGCGATATGCGCGATAAAACAGAATAATTGAATATCGCCCCGCGATCTTCCATCACTTTAGACGGGAGATCAGGTGGTGCGATATAACAATTGAATCTCGCCCTATGGGTCTGCGAACAAATAATCCATGAGTCCATGAGCATATAGCTGCACTCATGGATGCGACTGTGTTGCGCCTAACTGAATTGACCCTCTAGTTTGTGAATCCTTTCCTACCGCACCCACAGGATAGAAACTGAAAAACAATTCATTAATTTTGACAGTAATATTTTCTATTCCATCTCTCTTCCAGAACCAGATTATTTGTTAAGCAATTTAGAGCTAAATTAGCTATGCAGCACTCTTCAGAAACACAGCATCTTCAGTGGTCTTGGCAGTTACAACACAAAACGTGACGGACTTTCTATTGAAAATAGCTGCCCCTTTAAATTCCAAAACCACTGAAGGCGCAGCAGCTTTGAAAATCACTGTATAGTAAATTTAGCACCTCATCTCTTGTCTAGTACCCAATGGACACGTGGGCCCAAATGGCTCTAACACAATTTATATGTGATTTATTTATTTTTAATCTATGAAGGTGGGAAAAGGTCACAAAAAATGTTGCCTATAGCAACATATGGTCTTAATCAGTCTCACCCCATTACTGTGTTTTGTGGGTTGTCTTCAGCATCCGGGACACAAATGGCATACATGGTGTGGAACTTTCCTGTGACTTTAAGAACTTTTAGCTGCCAGAGTCTATTACCAGTAGCGGATCTTGCCACGAGCAAGCAGGACTTTTGCCCGGGGTGCCGCCTTCCGGAGGGCGCTGGCGCCATCCGGAGGGCGCTGCACCGTGGCAAGATCCGCCACTGCTGCCCGCTGTGTCCCCTGTCCGCCTCCGCTGCCCGGCCCGCTGTGTCCCCGCCTCCTGTGAAGGGAACTAGACGCTACGCGTCTAGTTTCCCTTTGTGGAGAGTACCTTTGCTGAGCGGTGCGCGATGACGTCATCGCACAGCAAAGGTCCTCTCCACGAAGGGAACTAGACGCTACGCGTCTAGTTTCCCTTTGTGGAGAGGACCTTTTGCTGTGTGGTGCACGATGACGTCATCGCGCACCGCTCAGCATTCAAGCGGCGCTAGTAATGTACAGGGGACGTAACTGACCACGCCCCCTGTATTAGGCCACGCCCCGTTTCCTGCCCGGGGCGCAGAGCGGCCTTGAACCGGCCCTGTCTATTACATAGCATCTGTTGAGGCGCACTGTACTGTAAATTTAACCTACGTAATGTGAATACAGTTAACACAAGTAAATATGCAATTTTGGAAGGCTGCTACAATTGCAGTGCATATGCAGGAGGCGGTACATACCACCTCCTACCTGTATTTGTGATGCGATAGCATCTCTGATGAACGTTACAATGTTAACCTGCGACGGCAGGCTGAGTAATGCGATACAGTCATTGGACTCGACGCTCCCGGAAAACGGGAGCCCTCCCTGTCCCTGTCCCTCCCTGCGAGTAACAGACAGAGGCGTTCGCATCCCTGTGATGCGATTGCAGGACCCGTTCTGCACCTGCGCAGAACAGGGTCTGCGCATGCAGTTTCCCAACCATGGGGAAACTGCAGTAAGGATCGCATAAGTCTCAGATGAAACGCAACGGAACTTGGCGTGAGAAAAAGTTGCAGGCACTGCATCTGAGCCCGGCTTATGCAGATTCAGACTTGGCTGCACACATATATACAAATGTCGCACATCAGATTGATCAGTGCAAGCAGTGGCGTACCAATAGTCCCCGCAGACCCCGCGGTGGCCTGGAGGCGCTGGTGGTCTGCAGACACTATTGCTATTCCACTGCCTGGAGCTGCAGATACTTGTCTGCGGTCCCATCGCGCATGCCACCATTGAAAATGACCCTTCCAAAATGGCTGCTGCCTCAGAAGAGACAGTAATTAGGTATGCTAAAGGAGGTGTTGGCTATTTTGGGAGGGACATTTATAATGGGGGCAGACGCGACAGGAACGCAGACCTGCAGCGATGGCCAGAGGGAGAGATCCCCTGACAACGAGCAGAACCCCTGACAACTAGCAGGTACCATAGGGGGGCGGGTGCCTGAAGTTATTTATATGGGGGGGGGGTGCGTTTATTTTATAGTTACGCCACTGAGTGCAAGCTAGCAATTTTTGCCCCATCTAGTTGTTTATTTATGTGAATAAGATGCACATTTTGAGAGCGAAAGATGCTCAGTGTGCCCGAGTCTCCGGGACCTGGTGCACCGAGATTGCCGGTAATTTATCTCCATCCAAGGCTTAGTAAATAGACCCCTATGTCACAGTGTCATTGCTGATTTACAGCAGATGTGGTAGATACACTGAGTGGTGCTCCAGCAGAGGTAGTGAGTGAAACAGAGCACTCACGCTTTATGTATAGGAAATAAACACGGTTATTCCTGTCACCAGGAGCAGGGGAATAAGGGGGTAATTCAGATCTGGTCGCTGGGCTGCTAATTTTGCTGTTCTGCGATCAGATAGTCTCCGCCTCCAGAGGGAGTGTAAATTTGCCGTGCAAGTGTGCAATCGAATGTGTATGCCGAGCTGTGAAAAGTCACTTTTTGCAGTCTGTGCGCAGCCCAGGACTTACTCCTACAGTGCGATGAGAACAGGCTGATCGGGGCCGGAGCTGACGTCAGACACCCTCCCTGAAAACGCTGCGTTTTTCCGGACACTCCCTGTAAACGCTCATTTGCAACCCACAAACGGCCCTCCTCCTGTCAACCACCTTGCGGACGCCCGTGCAATCGGATTTTTTGCACCATCCCATCGCTGACCGGCGATACCCATTGTTGTTGTCCGACGCACGTGAGCATTGCGACGCATGCGCAGTTTGGACCTGATTCCCCGCTGTACGAAAACGTACAGCAGTGTTCAGATCTGAATTACCCCCTAAGTTCGGAGCCCAGAAGCGAGATAGTTGCAATTTCAGTAGCTGAACCCAGGGCCAGATTAACAATGGGGCGGATGGAGCTACAGCACCAGGCCTCCACATAAAAATAGGCCCATCATCATGGCAGTATGACGATCATTAGCCAACAGCTGGCCACATGGTCTGCCATGAAGCATAACTATTAAGATTGTATTTCTATTTTTTTTCTCACATATTTATGCATTTTTTTATATTTTTACATATTTAGGGAGATATTGGAGTTGATAGTGTAGGGGATGTACACACCCATATGGCTCTGGCCACACCCACACAGCACTGATCACACCTCCCCCATTTTTTCACAATAGGCCCTTGAATATTTTCAGCTCCAGGCCCATGTGGCCCTTAATCCGGCCCTGCAGGTAGGTAGTATTTCTTTAATGGGTATTGGAGAGGGGGACTGACCCGGGCCCTCGTATGGGTCTATGAGGCAGGCCCAGGTAATCTTTTCCCGCCCCACCCCCCTCTTAGTGCCCCTGTGTCTTGTATTTTGAGGTGCTGTGGGCACATTGGGGAGATGTATCAAAGCTTGGAGAGAGATAAAATACGTACAAATACCAACCAATCATCTACAACTGTCATTTCACAGGCTGTGTTTGAAAATTGGCAGTTATGAGCTGATTGGCACCTTATGAATAAAAGCTACTTATAACACATAACACCTATTGAGAAAAATGTGTCTTCAGCAGAAATGAAATGATAAAACTCCTCAACATTGACCTCTGGAATCAGACTTTTTCTCCTAGCTGCAGTATAAACTTTTTTCTTTCTGTCCCCATCAGCATGAAATGACATAACACATAGCAGCAAATATACACAGTGGGCAAAATCATTTTTGATCTACATTGATATGAATACAAGGTGCAGCCTGAAAATTCCAACACGTCTTGTGCTGTATTCTTGACCACGGTACTTAATTATACATCAGTCACAAAGGGTTAACCAAGAAAGTCAAATCGTCCGCCCGTCTCCCCCCCCCCCCCCCCTGCCCCCCCTTCCTCATTGCTAGTGTAATACCTACCCCCCAAAGTGTGAGTTTCCTGAATTACGGGACAGGAGATATGTATAACATCTGGACAGAAGGACTTCTATTACTGGGCTGACGTCATACACTAGCTGCTATTACAGCACACCCTGGACTCTCTGTCTTGTTAGTACATCTCTACAGGAGAATTTACTCTCCTCCTGCTGACTGTGGTACAACAAATGGTGTATGGGTTCAATTAAGACTTCAGTGACGCTCTGTGTCCTTTGTCTTAACTGAGATCCTCTGCAGCATTAATTCTTTTAATTACCCCCTCTCATATGAAAAGACGCACAGTCGTGATTAACGGCAAACAGTCCCAATATGACAGGACTTTGGGGCCCCTCTGCAATGTGATCTGGGTGAGATATTAGTGGCCAGGATCACCTGGCGCAGCCAGGGACAGGGGCCCCGGAAGGAGCTGGTCCCTGTGTTGTGCCAAGTGTGGTGCTGGATTTGCTGTGCAAAGTGAAGTGGGTGGACTGGGTGTCCGATGACGCAATTTTACTGAATATCGGCATTGCATAGCGAGGGCGTGGCTATGATGACACAATAGTTGCAGCCATTTCCCCCACAAATAGCCTTTCCTGTCATGTCACGCCCACTCCCCGCCCTGAGTGCACGTTGCTGTGCTGATCTGGCTGCCCCCTCCCGCAGGAGATTTGGGGATACTTACTGTTCTGATGTCACATACCCCGCAACACCAGGTCACCAGCCCCCACAGTGCTGCGTTTTACCCCCCCCTCCCCCAAACGCCTCTGGCTGTCAATCTGGAAGAGTAATTCACATCGACGTGATACGATCGTATTTGTCGGCACGCGCAGACCATGTCCTGAGCGTGCGCAATGGGCAAAAGTTCGGCATAATGTGATCATATCACACCTGCGAAGCAAAAGAAGACTAAAGGGGGGTACTGACGGGGGAGATGTGTGCTGAGCGATCTTAACACAGACCGCTCAGCACACATCTCTTCCCCCCGCTCAGCACAGCGTGATGTGCTTAGCAAGGGGATGGACGGACCAGGGGGCTGCTCACTTCCCACAACGGTGAAGTGAGCGACCCACTGGATTGAACCTGCATGCAGGCTCACTCTAGCACCGGCGATAGCGGCTATTGCTGGGGGGCATACACACGGCAGATCCGTGCTTAAAATCTAAGCAATCTAGTCAAATTGCTTCGATTTTAAACACGGATCTCTCCGCGTGTATGCCATTGCCCCCCTTAAGATGTGACTATAAACCAACTACAATTTCTCTAACGTCCTAAGTGGATGCTGGGGACTCCGTAAGGACCATGGGGATTAGCGGCTCCGCAGGAGACTGGGCACAACTATAAAGAAAGCTTTTAGACTACTGGTGTGCACTGGCTCCTCCCACTAAGACCCTCCTCCAGACCTCAGTTGAGGGGAAAAAACAACCAGCACTTTATACAAGCAGTTTTACACCTCCAACTGTCCTGGTTTAAATATATTTGTCTATTTATCTTTTTTTATCCATTATTCAATTACCCGCAGCGACTGTGGGTGTAAAATTATCACTGGGGGGCTATCTAATTAGCCACGATAAGCCGGCATGTGCCGCAGTTCATCTGAAAACGGGGCTATTTCACTCGAACACACACAGGTTTCATTGAACCTGTGTGTTTACGGGTGTAAATGCACTTTTTAACGGACAAGCTAATTGAATAGCCCAACCGCAACACCTCCTGATGTCTCTTTGGGGCTTATTGAATATGCCTAATAGGATGTATTTTATCACAATGTTTTCTGCATACCTAACTGTGCAGCTGACTCCGAATACAATCCACTGTCATTACATCATTCATTCTCGAGCAACTGTTTTTGCATGTGTTTGACAGAATATTGCACATTCCCTTATTACCGCATTCAGGGTTGGACTGGCCCACAGGGAGGGGGAGGCGGTTCCAGACTATGGGGGACATGTACTAAGCAGTGATAAAAGTGGAGAAGTGAACCAGTGGTGAAGTTAACCATGGCAACCAATAAGCATTGACGTAGCATTTATAATTTGCATACAATAGAAGAATACAGAGCAGCTAATTGGTTGCCATGGGCAACTTCTCTACTGGCTCACTTCTACACTTTTATCACTGCTTAGTAATTCTCCCCCAAAGTTCTTTAATTATACATTATACATACCGTATGTTACCTAATACTGCACAGGGCTATGGTTTATTGTCTACAGTGCATTGCTGTTATTAATCTACTACATTATCATGTATGCACTAACAGTATTTACTAAATATATTTATCAAAGGGCCCAGCCCAAGCATTCTCTAATGGTTAGGAAACCCAATGTGGCGGCTGGACACACCCCCTCAGGAAACTGGCCACACCCCATACCGGGCCCTACCACTGTGTTCCCCCGGTGGGCCCTTCATCAGCATCTGATCGATGCCTTAAACATTTATAGAAGGAGGAGCAACTGATACAATTTCTTAGTTGCATTACCTCTTAAATTCTACAGTTGTCTATTTTTATGTATATAAAATATATACTCTTAGGTCAGTAAGTTTTATATTCTGTCCCATCTAGGTCAATAAATTTTGTTTTTAGGCGGAGATTAATCAAAGCTCGGAGAGAGAGATGATGTCCCAGTCAATCAGCTCCTAACTGTCATGTTACAGACGGCACCTGAAAAATGTCAGTTATGAGCTGATTGTTTGGTGCATTATCTCTCCAGTTTATCTCTATCCAAGTTTTAATAAATCCCCCCATCAGTTAGAAACCCAGGTAAAGTACCTACCAACCAACCAGCTCCTAACTGTAAGTTTTCAAACCCAGGCTGTGACATGACAGTTAGGAGCTGATTGGCTGGTACTTTATCTCCGTCCACTTTATCTCCCTCCTAATGGGGCATACACACGGGGCGATTTTTTCCTATTTTCTAAGCGTTCTGTCTAGATTGCTTAGAAATTAAGCACGGATCACTCCATGTGTACACCCCATAGCGACGGCGATGTGCGGTGCCGTGCGTCGCCATCGCCCAATCAGATCTAGTTAGACCGCCTAGCATGTGCATTAAGAACACTGGTTAGCACAGATCACTCAGTGTCTACAGCGATGTGTGCTGAGCGATCTGTGCTAACCCAGATCGCTTAGCACACAGCACAAGTCGCCCCGTGTGTATGCCCCATAACACATCACACAAGTAACTAAAAGGGACATTTACTAAGCAGTGATAAGAGCAGAGAAGTGAGCCAGTGGAGAAGTTGCCCCATCAACCAATCAGCAGCTCTGTATCATTTTATAGTATGCAAATTATAGATGTTACCTCAGTGCTGATTGGTTTCCATGGGCAACTTCTCCACTGGCTCACTTCTCTGCTCTTATCACTGCTTAGTAAATGTCCCCCTTAAAGTGAATTAGGAAGTTACACCACTAGCAGTGGCTGCACAGCCCCGAATTAGCGCAGCTCACACAAACATATCTTGTTAAACTAATGCAAATTAGTATTAGTATTTTAAATGGTTAATCTGGTTCTATGATTCTAGTGTTATTACTAGCGGTTGAATATTTAGCATTTCCCACAAGAAGGACATTTACTGGCCCCTTCAGTATAAAATAGGGGCAAAAAGATTCTTCTGTAGCACGAGAGACAGGATCCCAGTCTACGTGCAATTCAGCGCACCAAGATGAAGCAGCGAATACCCAGGAACAGAAGGGCGATTATACCTCTCCTGCCTGATGCATGCAAACCATTTATCCCCAAGCCAGTCACTGACAGAGGTAAGGCTGTGAGCCACAAAGACCGGTTTGTAAGTAAATGAAAAAACGGCCACAGCTTTGGTAGTGTGGGAAGGGTACATTGTATGAGAAACAGGAGCACTCCGTCCAAATATAGCAATCATCGCATTTATATATATATATATATATATATATATATATATATATGTACATATATATATATATGTGTATATATATATATATATATATATATATATAGCCTAAACCCTACCCCTAATCTAATAGATATTGGGCACACATGTATACTATACAGCAGGCGTGCGCGTCTTGTGGCTCATCACATGGACCCGGGAATGACAAATCTTGCTAACAGAGTGTGATGGTATTTGTAGTTCCGCCACAGCAAGGAGCCTGTGGTATTGTTTGGTTACGTGTAAATATGACTGAATGTTATCTTAGTATCACATTGATCTATTATAAAACCAATATAACTGTACTGTCAGATGACTGATGACTGTCTGCATTTACTAACATACACCACCACAGGCATTCATTTCCTAATAGGAACACTGTTATAATTACACTGTGGGGGTCATTCCGAGTTGATCGCTCGCTAGCTAGTTTTAGCAGCCGTGCAAACGCTATGCCGCCGCCCACTGGGGAGTGTATTTTAGCTTAGCAGAAGTGTGAACGCTTGTGCAGCCGAGCTCTGCAAAAAAAGGTTTGTGCAGTTTCAGAGCAGCTCTGAACCTACTCAGCGCTTGCAATCACTTCAACCTATTCCTGTCCGGATTTGACGTCATACACCCGCCCAGCGAACGCCCAGCCACGCCTGCTTTTTTTCAGACACGCCTGCGTTTTTGCAAACACTCCCTGAAAACGGTCAATTGACACCCAGAAACGCCCCCTTCCTGTCAATCTTCTTGCAGCCATCAGTGCGACTGAAAACTTCGCTACAACCTGTGCACAACTACAGCGGGCTTTTTATACCAGTACGACGCGCGTGCGCATTGCGGGGCATACGCATGCGCAGAAATGCCAATTTGTAGCCTGATCGCTGCGCTGCGAACAACGTTAGCTAGCGATCAACTCGGAATGACCCCCTGTATGTATTACAATCTTGTGCTGTACTGTGTAAAGGCAGTATAAGACTCTACACAGGAACACATTTCTATAGTCTATGTTCTGTGGTACAGCTGTGATACATTTGAGGGATGTACTGACATCAGAGCCTTTCTTGGGTCCCATGGGTAACAGAATTCCAGGCAAATGCAAAGGGAGGCAGATTTGTTTCTGTGTGGGGACCATGTTGTCATGAGGAAAATTAGTTTTAGATATTTTTTTAATTGTTGAAGAAAAGAAACAAAACTTTATTTATATGTCCAGGCAATGAACAGCACTAATGAAGCAATGGCAGGTATTGGATGGCATGCTGGGACTTGTTGTTCCACAGCAAGTGTTAACCCACAATTTGCCTAGTCAGGGACTTCTTTTCCCAAAATAGGCTGAAAATTAAGACTGTATCATCTTTTGGGGTCACTTCAATTAGGCATGACTGGGTCTATTTACTAAGTCTGGGAGAGAGATAAAGTGGACGGAGCTAAAGTACTCGCTCCTGTCATTTTTGAAACACAGCCTGTAACACGGGCGGTAGGAGCTGACTGGCTGCTACTTTATCTTTCTCTCCAAAGCTTAGTAAATAGACCACTGAGGGGTCTATTCATGAAGCAGTGAAAAGAGTGAAGAAGTGAGCCAGTGGAGAAGTTGCCCATGGCAACCAATCAGCTGCTCTGTATTATTTTATAGTATGAAAATAATAAATGTTACTTCAATGCTGATTGGTTGCCATGGGCAACTTCTCCGCACTTTTCACTGCTTCATGAATAGACCCTTGATCGCACCCGTGATCAAGGGATCTATTTACTAAGTCTTGGGTGGAGATAAAGTCGCTGGAGATAACGTACCAGCCAATCGGCTCCTGTCATTTTTCAAACACAGCCTGTGACATGGCAGTTGGGAGCCAGTTGGCAGGTACTTTATCTCCAGCGACTTCATCTCCATCCGAGGATTAGTAAATAGACCCCCAAGTGCAGCTATATGCCTCGCTTCTTGTACCGCCAGACTCATGGATTTTGTTCGCGGCCTCATAGGGCTGGGTACAAAAATCCACGAGTCCAGGGCAAAATCGGGCAACAAATGTGCCACTGCAACGGGAACTCTCCCACCCCTCCCCCCTCACACTCCTAACTGAACTGACCCCAGAGAGAGAGAGAGATGGCTGACTAGCTGTACACGATGAACATAGGTTACTTCAGATCTGTCTTTAATTCTTCTGTATTACTAAGAATTTACATTTTCCTGAAATGTTCCTGATCTGGGAACTGTCATTTTAATGAATGATTTGACTTTGCAGATATAATGTAAGATACACATGTAAAAGCATTATATATAGCTACATAAGTAAACCAGTCAGTCAGGGGCCCCATTTCCTGTCAGCTGGGGGTATCCCATCCCCACGCTGGTATCTGAGCTTAAGTATTAACCCCCTCACTGCAATGACTTCACATGTACATCCAGAAACACTGGAACCCCAATCTCTTGTCTATGCCATTAGTATCTAGTAAGAACCCTGGCCCATGTAGCCTGCATTCATACAGTCACAGCTTGCATCAGTGTCACATTGCTGTACGTAAATTAATACAGTGTAATAATAATAATTGCAAAACTAAGGCATCTTTCTGTAACCTAGTGGTAGGCACTTTCATATCCCAGTTGTCGCGGCACTACAAGTCTCAGCACGCACGCCAATGTTGCTTACGCTGGAACTACTCCTTATAACATTGGGGGTCATTCCGAGTTGATTGCTCGCTAGCAACTTATTGTAGCGCTGCGATCAAGTTAAAACTCGGCAAAACTGCGCATGCGTATGCACCGCAATGCGCAGGCGCGTCGCACGGGTACAAAGAGGATCGGTGCTGGGTGATGGATTTAACGAAGAATCCATTTGCACAGCCGATCCCAAGGTGATTGACAGAAAGAGGGCGTTTGTGGGTGTCAACTGACCGTTTTCTGGGAGTGTTTGGAAAAACGCAGGCGTGTCTAGGTGTTTGCAGGTCGGGTGTCAATTCCGGGACCGGACAGGCTGAAGTGATCACAGCGGCTGAGTAAGTCCAGAGCTATTACACAAAGGGGGCGACCCGGCACCGGTCTAAAAATAGTTTTTGATTACAGAAAAACCAAATTTGGACAATTTTCAAGTAAAATCTTTAATATAATGTCCAGTTTGGGGGTGCGCCCAGAGCCAGTGACATATGCATAAACAAAAGGGAGAAAGAAGAAGGCTCTTGTGTGGGCGCACTCATTAATGGTAGTTAAATAACTAGAATGAATAACACTAGGTTGATTAGTCAGCAGATAAAACAAAATTTATTTGGAAATATTAAGAATATAATTGCCCCTGGTTGAGGAGATGTGAATGATCCCAGATAAAAATGTTCTGGTCCTGCCTCAGGAAATGAGATGGAGAGGGGTAGAGACACTGCGTATGCACCGCAATGCGCAGGCGCGTCGCACGGGTACAAAGAGGATCGGTGCTGGGTGATGGATTTAACGAAGAATCCATTTGCACAGCCGATCCCAAGGTGATTGACAGAAAGAGGGCGTTTGTGGGTGTCAACTGACCGTTTTCTGGGAGTGTTTGGAAAAACGCAGGCGTGTCTAGGTGTTTGCAGGTCGGGTGTCAATTCCGGGACCGGACAGGCTGAAGTGATCACAGCGGCTGAGTAAGTCCAGAGCTACTCAGAAACTGCACAAAACTATTTGTACCCCTCGGCTGCACAAGCGATCGCACACTTGCAAAGCGAAAATACACTCCCCCATAGGCGGCGACTATCTGATCGCAGCGCTGCAAAAAGTTGCTAGCGAGCGATCAACTCGGAATGACCCCCACTATGCGAGGATGTACTGTATACACACATACATATCTGTCCCACAAGGCAGTATACACTGTATGGCAAACTTGCAAAAAAGTGTTACAGTAACTAATGTGCATTATAATGAAAGCAGGGAAATGACACATAAATATAACCCATAAAAGTAGAGATTTATAATATAGTATGACTATGCTACTAGACGCAACTGGTAGAAAAAGACTTGCCTGAGGTGAGGGTAGACAATCCTTGATGCTGGATGGGAGAGTAGTGGCAATAGTCCTACAGAACTTCTGCTGTGCTGTGCTGTAACCAGATCCTCCCACCTCCTCTGTGGTGTACCTCTCCCGCACACCAATACTGTCCTCCTGGTGACCCTCCCAATACACATCTATACTTATCGGTCAGATTTTGATGCTTATTGAATAAAAGAGGGCTGATTGGAAAGTAATGAGACTGCCTCTGTTTTTCTGTCCCATAAGTAGACGTGGCAGTGCTATGCTGGTTATTGTGAAGTTCATACCTCCATGTGTCTGAACCTTTGGTTGGGCTGCCGTAGTCTTCTTTGTTCGGTCACAGCGAGTGGTAGATCTTTTGGACGTTTCGTCATGGCGGATGAGGTATACGTGTCTGTGAGATTACGTCAGACATCTCCGTCAGACATCGAGACAAAGTAATGCTGGGAATACACTATACAATTATCTGGTGGATCATCTGCCAGATCTGGTTGGTTGGAATGAAAATCTGGTAATGGATGAGAGCAAATGACAATCGACCACTTGCTCCCAAACACTGGAAAACGGGCAAAAACTGTTGTTCAAAATAATTGTTATATCTGTGATTTAACCAATTTGTCTGAACGACAGGTTTGTCTATTTCCCAGTGTTTGGGAGGAAAAGGTTTATTGTAATGTTTGTCTTATTGTGATAAACTCCAAAACCACTTAACCAATTGCAATGAGGTTTTCAGCATACCTCCCAACTGTCCCGATTCCACCGAGACGGTCCCGCTAATCGGACCCTGTCCCACCCGTGGACCACAGTGTCCCGCAGGTGGGTGGGGGGAGGTTGGGAAGGCCTTTGATCACCCACTGCTCTTCTCTGCACGTTCACGTTATCTAATCAGTGCAGGGAGGTGAGCCAGAGGCAGCCCAGCTGCTAGGGGAGCGGAGGGCACGCCCCAAAGCTCCTGTATACAGGGTCGTGGCAATAGACCACGTTCCCTTTCCAGGTCGCACCCGCCTACAGCGTGCGAGGGTCCCGATCCAGGAGAAACAAAAGTTAGGAGGTATGGTTTAAGTATCATCACAATTGGTCGTCGGGGGGCTGTGGGCAGGGCTCCGTGGGGAGGGGTCTCTTGCACTGTTTATTAGTTCATTTTTGTTGAAATTTCACACAGTGCCGTTTCTAATGGCGGGCGAGCCATGCAACCGCACGGGGCGCCCACCGCTGCACTTTTACCCTCTCCCGACTGCTCCCCCTCCTCCCTGTCATAATACTCTGCTCGGGTGCGGAGTTTCATGGAATGACGCATTTGCATCATGACGTCACAACGCAACGCGTCATTTCGCAAAACTCTGCCACCCGAGCAGAGAACTATGACAGGGAGGACAGGGAGGCAACGAGCAAGACACCCAGCCAATGAAACCCCTGGCAACGAGCATGACACTCAGCGCAGGAAACCCCTGGCAATGAGCAGGTAATTTAAAAGTAATTAGAAGCTTTACTGTAGGGCATAATGTATCACGGGCATTGCAGTGTGTGGCATAATATGGTGCGGGACATTACTGTGTGGGGCTTAGTATGGTGGAATTTTGTTTTTCCTGTGGTGGCAGAGGTCTGTTGGTGGAGGGTCAAAAACTGGGGTGTAAGGTAGTCTTTTCCTGTGAGGTCACGCGCATTTTAATGAGGCCACGTTCATTTTAGCAAGACCACGCCCTCGTGCAAATTCGTGTTTTTTTATGTCTAGGGGGGCTTTTTTATGTTAATGAGGGGGGGGGCACATTTATAAATCTCGCACTGGGGGCCAAATTGTCTAGAAACAGCCCTGAATTCACAATGCCTAGGAGAAAATCTTCACTTGGTCTTGACAGTGTCTGTTCATTCCGGCATCACGCAAAATCTTTGGGATGAATTTGGATTTCGTTTTCACTAAAGTATGGCTTAGTCGTCTAGAAAGATACTGAGGTATTTATTATCTCAATGCGAAATCAGGGAGAAGAGCAATAAAGGAAATAACAGACACCTGACACTCGGCATATGCAGTTTGCAGTTTTTTTAAGCCAAAAAAGATTATATATATATATAAATAGAATTTTTTGGGGACAAATATATTTTTAGGGACTGTTTATGATCTATGGAGACAACATTTTTTAATCGGAATTTGCACAGGCTCCTCTAGTCCAAAATAACTATATATTATACAATATATATGTCACAACTGAGGGCCTGAGCTGACGGGAGGCAGCCTCAGTTGTAGGGGCTGAGATGTACCGGAACCTGGGAGGTTGTATCAGACCCCTGGACATGTAAGTAACATGAATAATAACTGCCCGAAGGCGTGACCACGACAACTTGGATAAAAGTCAATGATGTTTATTATGACAACTCCGCAACACAGCAGCAGTAAAAGAAAACGTAAAAGTCAGCAAAGAATAAATACAGTTCCTGGGTACTACAGGATGGCAGGAGCCACAGGGCACTGGTAGTGTGAGATAGTTCTTATGATCTTCTAGATGGAAAGTCCTTACCAGGCCCGACTGTAGCAATGGAGATAACCCAGGATTGTGCCAGCTGGTGTTCCAGGGAAAGCTGGGTTGCTGAAGATAAAACAGCTGCTGTGGATACTGGCTGGAACCAGACTGTTGTTAGCACGGAGTGGATACTGGCTGGAACCAGTTAAATAATAAATGAACTTGGGAGCGATGAAATATGAACTGAAATGTAGAACTTGAGAGCGGAGAAATAATAATACCGGTGGAGAGTGGTAAAGTGTAGAAAGGACACCGGCCCTTTAAGGGAAGCTGTACTCTGCTGGAAGCTGAGCTGGAAGCAGGTAATGTTGTAGCTGGAAACAGATGAATCCACAATGGATTGGAGAGTCAGGCTACACCGCAGGTGGAATGCTGGTGCGGGTCTCTATGGTGGAAGTCTTGAGACAGGAGCTGGAACCTGGAAGACAATCACAGGAGAGAGACAAACAGGAACTAGGTTTGACAACCAAAGCACTGACGCCTTCCTTGCTCAGGCACAGTGTATTTATACCTGCAGCAAGGAAGGGATTGGCTAGGCAATTATGCAGATTATCAATACTGAGAACAGATTGGTGGAAATGATCATCTGACAGAATCCAAGATGGCTGCGCCCATGCAGACACTTGGAGGGAAGTTTGGTTTGTAATCCATGTGGTAATGAAAACAGTAATGGCGGCGCCGGCCACCGGAGACAGGAGGCGCCAGGCTGACAGATGCACATCCAACCACGCGGACACAGCGGAGGCCGCGGCTGACGTAATCGCCACTCAGACACTCTGCATGCAGAAGTTCAGGGACGGCGGCGGAGGCCGCGGGAGACGCCATGCCAGGTGTAATATGGCGTTTACTGTGACAGCGTCCCAGAGTGACAGGAGAGGATACAGGAATGTACACATCAGGATAACAGATGGGATCCGGTCCTGGAGCGCTGAGCCAGCCTTAGGAGGCATCTGATGGGTAAGAAATGGCGTCCAGATACCCGGATCGTGACAGCACCCCCCCCTTTAGGAGTGGCCCCAGGACACTTCTTTGGCTTTTGAGGAAACTTGGAATGGAATCTCCGGACCAAGGCAGGAGCATGGACATCAGAAGCATTGGTCCATGAACGTTCCTCAGGACCATAACCCTTCCAGTCAATAAGATATTGTAGTTGACCGTAACGGTGACGTGAGTCCAGGATCTTGGCCACTTCATACTCAACGCCTCGTTGAGTTTGGACTTTCGGAGTTGGAGGAAGTGAGGAATGAAACCGATTCAAGATCAGCGGTTTCAACAGGGAAACATGGAATGTCCTGGGTATTTTTAAGAAGGGAGGCAACTGGAGTCTGTAAGCAACAGGATTGATGACTTGTTCAATCTTGAAAGGACCGATATAGCGAGGTGCAAACTTCATACTGGGAACTCTTAACCTCAAATTCTTCGTGGATAACCATACCCGATCACCCACCTTGAGAGCAGGAACTGCTCGACGCTTCTTATCCGCAAACTTCTTGTACCTGAACGATGCCTTGAGCAGAGCTGATCGTACGCTCTTCCAGATATTGGCAAACTGATGCAAGGTGATATCCACTGCGGGAACAGAAGTTGCTGGAAGCGGTTGGAACTCAGGGACTTTAGGGTGGAATCCAAAGTTAGTGAAGAATGGTGTTGAAGCAGATGAAGAATGATACTGGTTGTTATGACAGAACTCGGCCCAGGGAAGTAATTGAACCCAGTCATCTTGAGAGGAGGACACATAGATGCGGAGGAAGGCCTCCAAGTCCTGATTCACCCTCTCGGTTTGACCATTGGTCTGAGGATGGTAAGCCGTGGAAAACTTTAGCTTGACTTGGAGGACTTGACATAAACTTCGCCAGAATTTGGCTGTGAATTGAACTCCTCGATCTGAGATAATTTCTTCAGGAAGACTGTGGAGTCGGAAGATCTCTTGTATGAATACTTGAGCCAACTTGGAAGCTGACGGAAGACCGGTGAGAGGAATGAAGTGTGCCATCTTGGTGAACCGGTCAACTACCACCCAGATGGTATTGAACTTGTTGCACATGGGTAAGTCTGTAATGAAATCCATCGACAAGTGGGTCCATGGTCGACGGGGAATGGATAGTGGAACCAGTTGCCCCGCAGGCGACTGGCGGGATACTTTATGTTGGGCACACTTTGGGCAAGATGCAATAAACACCAAGACGTCCTTTTTCAGAGTTGGCCACCAATAGGACCTAGAGATAAACTCCAGGGTTTTTTGGATACCTGTATGTCCGGCAAAACGGGAAGCATGGGCCCAATGCATGAGCTTCTTCCTTAGCATCGGCTTCACAAAACTTTTCCCTGATGGGGGCGTAGAGTCCATCCCTACCGTGGAGAATGCCAACGGATTTATAATAGGATGCTTGTCTGAAGACTCTGACTCATTTTCTTGCTCCCATGAGCGGGAAAGGGCATCGGCCTTGCGATTCTGAGAGCCCGGACAGAACTGGAGTTTAAAGTCGAACCTGGAAAAGAAAAGTGCCCATCTGGCCTGACGAGGGTTGAGACATTGTGCGCCCTTCAGGTATAAAAGGTTCTTGTGGTCTGTAAGTATGGTGATTGAATGAGAAGCTCCCTCCAACAGATACCTCCACTCTTCTAGAGCGAGCTTGATGGCTAGCAACTCCTGGTCGCCAATGGCATAGTTGCGCTCAGCTGGGGAGAACTTCCGGGAGAAGAAACTGCAAGGGTGTAAATGGCCATCTTTAGCCCTCTGAGATAACACCGCTCCTACTCCAACGGAGGAGGCATCCACCTCTAAGATGAAAGGAGAGTCGATGTCAGGCTGTTTCAGAACAGGCGCAGAGATGAACCTTTGTTTTAAAAGATGAAATGCTTGCATGGCTTCTTCAGACCACTTGGACGGGTTAGCACCCTTCTTAGTGAAAGCAGTAATAGGCGCCACAATGGTGGAAAAGTCTCGTATAAACTTTCGGTAATAGTTGGCGAACCCTAAGAACCTCTGGACCCCTTTGAGGGTTAAGGGTACCGGCCAATTTTGGATTGCTTGTAGTTTCTCAGGATCCATCTCTAGTCCGGAACCGGACACAATGTACCCTAGAAACGGAATGGACTTGACTTCAAAGACGCATTTTTCTAATTTGCAATAGAGATGATTGACACGGAGACGGGACAGAACCTCTTTAACCCAAAAACGATGTTCCTCTAAATCGTTGGCAAAAATGAGGATATCGTCTAGATAGACCACGACATGACGGTATAGAATGTCTCTGAAGATCTCATTGACAAAATGCTGGAAGACAGCTGGAGCATTGCTCAATCCGAAGGGCATGACGAGGTACTCATAATGTCCGTCACGGGTGTTAAAGGCGGTCTTCCACTCGTCACCCTCACGGATCCGGATGAGATTGTATGCACCTCGCAAGTCCAGCTTTGTAAAGATGGTAGCTCCGCTAACTCTGTCAAAGAGCTCAGTAATCAGGGGTAAAGGATAACGGTTCTTGATGGTAATGTCGTTCAAACCTCTGTAGTCGATGCACGGCCGCAGACCACCATCTTTCTTTTTTACAAAAAAGAAGCCTGCGCCGGCTGGAGAAGAAGAAGGTCGAATGAACCCCTTTGCTAGGTTCTCTTTAATATATTCCTCCATAGAATGCGTCTCAGGCAGAGACAACGGATAAGTTCGGCCTCGAGGTGGAACCTTCCCTGGAACGAGATCAATCGGACAGTCCCATTCTCTATGAGGAGGAAGGATATCAGCAGAAGCTTTACTGAACACATCCGTGAAATCTTGATATGGAGGAGGTGGAACATCAGACGACCTGGGGGAGGAAGAACAGACAGGCAATACTTTAAACAAACATGTCTCAGCACAGGAGGAACCCCATGCCAGGATTTGCGTAGTCGTCCAATCAATTGTAGGATTGTGAAGACGGAGCCATGGAAGGCCCAGGACCACAGGATGTGTGGCTCTTGGAATCACTAAAAAAGAAATAAGTTCGGAATGAAGAACTCCCACTCTCAGACGAACTGGTAGAGTCCTTAAAGAAATAACTGCATCAAAAATTTTGCTGCCATCCACGGCAGTTAAAGAAATGGACGAAGGAAGTCTCTCGGTGGGTAGGGACCACTGTTTAACATAGGCTTCGGTAATAAAGTTCCCAGCTGCTCCGGAATCAAGGAGGGCAATGACGTTCCGATAACGTTGAGCAACTTGAAGCGAGACTGGGAGATTACAATCTTGAGGAGATGGAGAGGAGATCATTACTCCTAGCCGGCCCTCTCCTTGGCGAGCTAGGATTTGGAGTTTCCCGGACGTTTGGGACAGGCATTAATGGTGTGAGACGGAGCTGCACAATAGAGACAGAGAAACTCGGAGAGACGTCTTCGGCGCTCAGCAGGAGTTAAACGGGAACGGCCAAGTTGCATGGGCTCATCTTTAGATGGTGACAGTTGACGAGGAGGAGGAGCAGAAGATTTTGGAGCAGATGATCTTCCACGCTCAGTTGCTCTCTCTCTGAAACGTAAATCAACTTTCGTGCAGAGTGAGATTAGCTCATCTAACTTAGAAGGTAAGTCTCTGGTAGCTAACTCATCTTTAATACGCTCAGATAAGCCATGCCAGAATGCAGCATACAGGGCCTCGTCGTTCCATGCCAGTTCGGATGCCAGGATCTGGAACTGTATCAGATATTGTCCTACAGTACGTGACCCCTGGCGTAAACGGAGAATCTCGGATGAAGCTGAGGTTACCCGGCCTGGCTCGTCGAAGATGCGCTTGAATGTTGACACGAAGGCAGTGTAGGAAGATAGCAGGGTGTCGGACCTCTCCCATAACGGTGATGCCCAATCAAGGGCTGAGCCACTGAGAAGAGAAATAATGTAGGCAATTTTTGTACGGTCACTGGGAAAATTGCCAGGTTGTAGCTCAAACTGAATCTCACACTGGTTGAGAAATCCCCTGCAGAATCTTGGAGATCCGTCAAATTTTGCTGGCGTTGGAAGATGAAGACGTGGAGCAGAAATGGGTAAGGTGGGTGGGGTTATAGCTGGAGTCACTGTGGTTGACGCACCAGACGCGCCTGATCCACGGAGAGTTGTCTGAATCCCATCCAGCCGAGTAGAGAGATCCTGGAGACAGCGGATGATGTGGCCCTGTGCAGCCTCCTGATGTTCTAGTCGGGCTGCCAGTTCTTGCATCGGCCTGGCCGCTTGATCCTGGTCTCCGGCTGGATTCATTAGGTCAGTGCTTACTGTCACAACTGAGGGCCTGAGCTGACGGGAGGCAGCCTCAGTTGTAGGGGCTGAGATGTACCGGAACCTGGGAGGTTGTATCAGACCCCTGTACATGTAAGTAACATGAATAATAACTGCCCGAAGGCGTGACCACGACAACTTGGATAAAAGTCAATGATGTTTATTATGACAACTCCGCAACACAGCAGCAGTAAAAGAAAACGTAAAAGTCAGCAAAGAATAAATACAGTTCCTGGGTACTACAGGATGGCAGGAGCCACAGGGCACTGGTAGTGTGAGATAGTTCTTATGATCTTCTAGATGGAAAGTCCTTACCAGGCCCGACTGTAGCAATGGAGATAACCCAGGATTGTGCCAGCTGGTGTTCCAGGGAAAGCTGGGTTGCTGAAGATAAAACAGCTGCTGTGGATACTGGCTGGAACCAGACTGTTGTTAGCACGCAGTGGATACTGGCTGGAACCAGTTAAATAATAAATGAACTTGGGAGCGATGAAATATGAACTGAAATGTAGAACTTGAGAGCGGAGAAATAATAATACCGGTGGAGAGTGGTAAAGTGTAGAAAGGACACCGGCCCTTTAAGGGAAGCTGTACTCTGCTGGAAGCTGAGCTGGAAGCAGGTAATGTTGTAGCTGGAAACAGATGAATCCACAATGGATTGGAGAGTCAGGCTACACCGCAGGTGGAATGCTGGTGCGGGTCTCTATGGTGGAAGTCTTGAGACAGGAGCTGGAACCTGGAAGACAATCACAGGAGAGAGACAAACAGGAACTAGGTTTGACAACCAAAGCACTGACGCCTTCCTTGCTCAGGCACAGTGTATTTATACCTGCAGCAAGGAAGGGATTGGCTAGGCAATTATGCAGATTATCAATACTGAGAACAGATTGGTGGAAATGATCAGCTGACAGAATCCAAGATGGCTGCGCCCATGCAGACACTTGGAGGGAAGTTTGGTTTGTAATCCATGTGGTAATGAAAACAGTAATGGCGGCGCCGGCCACCGGAGACAGGAGGCGCCAGGCTGACAGATGCACATCCAACCACGCGGACACAGCGGAGGCCGCGGCTGACGTAATCGCCACTCAGACACTCTGCATGCAGAAGTTCAGGGACGGCGGCGGAGGCCGCGGGAGACGCCATGCCAGGTGTAATATGGCGTTTACTGTGACAGGAGAGGATACAGGAATGTACACATCAGGATAACAGATGGGATCCGGTCCTGGAGCGCTGAGCCAGCCTTAGGAGGCATCTGATGGGTAAGAAATGGCGTCCAGATACCCGGATCGTGACAATATACATATATTGCACACCCCGAATGCAGTTATATATGTGTGTGTAAGATTTATTTAGCAGGAAAATCATATATTAATCACTAATCAGGCAGCTTATCTTGACTGATGAAGTTGCAGTTTACATGTCAATCCAGTAGTTGGCGCACCAAGACAAATACCACATATCATAGAGTCCATGGTAATGTTACTTGCAAACTTTCATTGTTACTGTAGGTTAAGTTGCAACGGATTTGGGATCTGTTTGAATACAGTGAACTTAGGGTGAGTTGTACTAAGCAGTGATAAAAGTGGGAAGTGAGCCAGTGGAGAAGTTACGTCAATGCTCATTGGTTGCTGTGGGCAACTTCTCCACTGGCTCACTTCTCCACTTTTTTTTTTTTTTATTCAACAATTTTATTTGCTTTTTCAAACGAGCAACAAATACAACATGCCATTGTACATCAAAACATCCAGATAATATTT
Source organism: Pseudophryne corroboree (assembly GCF_028390025.1). Taxonomy (NCBI): domain Eukaryota; kingdom Metazoa; phylum Chordata; class Amphibia; order Anura; family Myobatrachidae; genus Pseudophryne; species Pseudophryne corroboree. Next base: position 789,504,460 of record NC_086449.1, on the reverse strand, counting down.
TACAAACATAAACATTTGTTCAGCAATAAAGAAATATTAAAAACAAATAAAAATAAATGTGGTGCAGACTCAGTCTAATATAATAAAATATTTGGTGTATGAATAATTATAAAACAATTATTTATCAGAAAACTTTAAATATATTGGTTACGTGTATGAATTTATCAATAAAGTATATTACAGATTTGACTTGCATCTGCATATTATTGCTCACTTCTCTCCTTTTATCACTGCTTAGTACATCTCCCCCTTGAACTGTACTGTGTGATTGATTACCCCTTGAATTGGATTTTGTAGTTTAGATAAAAAACAAACTGTAGATTATTGCTTACCAGTATACTGTTGCTCAGGGCTGCAGGCGCAAATCTCAGGACCAGCTGCTTCTCCAATGGGCAGCTTTGCGTGGCTTGTTTACGAGTTAGTAGCCCCAAGCATCTTTGTATGTTAATCTCTGAAGGAAAAACTACAAATATTGTTTACAAAGAAATTTTGTGATTAATGTCTACAATATAAAATATACATCACAATATTAAATGCCACTACTGTTTTTGTAAAATTAGTTCCACTGAGCAATAACAGACATCCACACAAGAAAAACCTGCAGGAAAATGCTAGTATATACAGTACTGTGCAAAAGTTTTAGGCAGGTGTGGAAAAAATGCTTTCAAAAACAGAAGTATGAATAGTTTATTTTTATCAATTATCAAAATGCAAAGTGACTGAACAGAAGAGAAATGTAAATCAAATGAATATTTGGTGTGACCAGCCTCTGCCTTCAAAACTGCATCAATTCTTCTAGGTACTCAGTTTTTGAAGGAACTCGGCAGGGAGGTTGTTCCAAACATCTTGGAGAACTAACCACGTCTTCTGTGGATGTACGCTTGCTCAAATCTTTCTGTCTCTTCATGTAATACCAGACAGACTCCATGATGTTGAGACCAGGGCTCTGTGAGGGCCATAGCATCACTTCCAGGACTCCTTGTTCTTCTTTACCCTAAAGATAGTTCTTAATGATATTGGCTGTAAGTTTGGGGTCATTTTTCTGCTGCAGAATAAATTTGGAGCCAAACAGACTCCTCCGTGATGGTATTGCGTGATGGATAAGTACCTGCCTGTATTTCTCAGCATTGAGGCACAAAGAATCGGGCAACATTGATGATCATAGACACAGTGGTCGGCCAAGGAAACTTAGTGCATCAGATGAAAAACACATCATGTTTACGTCCCTATGAAATCAGAGGATGTCCGGCAGTGCCATCAGCTCAGAACTGGTAGAAACCAGTGTGAGCCAGGTACACCCATCTACTGTTCGGAGAAGTCTGGCCAGAAGTGGTCTTCATTGAAAAATTGTGGCCAAAAAGCCATACCTTCTACATGGAAACAAGGCCAAGCGACTCAACTATGCACGCAAACTTAGGAAATGGGGTGCAAAAAAACTGGGGTGAGGGTGATCTGGACTGATGGATGGAAGCAAGGGACAAAATGGTGTCCGTCAGGAAGTTTATTTTGGGCACATGTTCAATAAATTATTTTACATCCTGAGAGCGAACCACCATAATCCACAGAGATAAGTTCCATGGCATTTCCGACAATAGAGTGGGAACGCACCCATTGCAGTACACTGACATAACCTGTCAGTCACCAGGGTTTTCCCATATGGGGGAGTAGCAGAAAAGGGCAGTACGGATGGTGTAATGGTTAGCATCACTGCCTCATAACACCGAGGTCATGGGTTTGATTCCCACCAGGGCTCTGTGTGGATTTTGTACATTGGGGGTCATTCCGAGTTGATCGCTCGCTGCTGATTTTTGCAGCGCAGCGATCAGGTGAAAAAATAGCAATTATGCGCATGCGTTTGCCCCGCAATGCGCACGCGCGGCGTACGGGTACAAAGCTCTTTGTGGTTGTGCTCTGGTTCTAGCGAAGTTTTCCTTCGCACTGACGGCCGCAAGAAGATTGACAGGAAGGGGGCGTTTCTGGGTGTCAACTGACCGTTTTCAGGGAGTGTTTGTAAAAACGCAGGCGTGTCTGGGCGGGGGTATGACGTCAAATCCGGACACGAATAGGATGAAGTGCTCGCAAGCGCTGAGTAGGTTTAGAGCTACTCAGAAACTGCACAGACTGTTTTTGCAGAGCTCTGCTGCACATGCGTTCGCACTTCTGCTAAGCTAAAATACACTCCCCGTGGGCGGCGGCATAGCGTTTGTACGGCTGCTAAAAACTGCTATCGAGCGATCAACTCGGAATAACCCCCGTAATTCCTGTGCTTGCATGGGTTTCCTCCCGCAATATGCTGGTATAATGCCCCCCACCCCCCCTCAAAAAAAGAACCAAACAAAAAACACAACCCTAGTGTGTATGTACATAGGCAGATTAGATGGGCCAAGTGGCTCTTATCGGTCGTCAAAGTCTATGTTTCAAGAGGTCAGCTGCATAACTATTTGGCCTGTGAGCTTGTACAACAACTTCAGTGGTTTATAAAGGAGTACGTCAGTCACAAGGGACTCAAGGTCCCTGTAACCTGTTTAATGAGGCCTATGGTGGTATCTAAAAATTAGAATGCAACGGGGGCAATTCCAGCAAGTGTGTCCACCTCCCCACTGTTTCTCCAGCACTGGTTTGAGGAACGATGACATTTCATCTGGCAACATGTACCATCATACATAAATATTAAAGTTCTCCTGAATTCCTATATAATAATAGAAGCTTTAGCAATGCATTTCCTAATGATGGGCCAGCACTCGTCGGTCATGTAGACCTAGAGATCCCAGCCTTAGTTATGCGGTTCACAGGATAGGGGCTTGGTGGCTAATAACCAAAGTTACTACCTTTACCAAAATCGAATACAAATGAAGATAACCATTTAAAATTTGATAACTACCTGAGAGTTTTTAAGTGGGTCTGAGACTGGATGAAGTTAAGTATTTGCAGGAACTGGAAGTGCAGAGATAGCAGAAGATGGCACTTGTATGGCACAGGCTTGTAGATACCACATCTACCTCAAAGAGGGGTACCCTTCATCCTTCTGATGAAACCGATAGCCAGAATCTGATTAGTTGGTCCGCTCTATAGAAGCATACTTGCCTACCTGACCCTCTCCATGAGGGAGAAAATGCTCTGTTCCTGGACTTTCCTGGTAATGTATGATTGCCATCACCTGTGGTGAGCTAGTTAATTAATAAGAAAGGTGTTTCACCACAGGTGATGGCAATCATACATTACCAGGAAAGTCCAGGAACAGAGCATTTTCTCCCTCATGGAGAGGGTCAGGTAGGCAAGTATGTATAGAAGGCTCCACACTTCCCCAAGTGGCATGTTTAAACAACGAGAAAACTTAAGGAGATCTGTGACATGGTAGTTAGGAGCTGATTGGATGGTACTTTTCAATTCACTGGGTTATTAGAATAAGACAGAAGCTTCTACTGACAAAATAATTTGATGTTACCTTATCCAGGCTCCCTCTATGGCAGGGGTTCTCAAACTCGGTCCTCAGGACCCCACACAGTGCATGTTTTGCAGGTAACCCAGCAGGTGCACAGGTGTATTAATTAGTCACTGACACATTTTTAAAGGTCCAAAGGTGGAGCAAATTATTTCACTTGTGATTCTGTGAGGAGACCTGCAAAACATGCACTGTGTGGGGTCCTGAGGACTGAGTTTGAGAACCACTGCTCTATGGGACTTCTGTTCTATTTCCTTGACAAACATCCCCTGTATTTCTCAAACCTACTTTCTTCCTATATACAGTATACATTTAAAGCACATTTTTCGGTTTGCTACTGTCCCCAATATAATATCAGCGACACGTGTATAATACAAAACACTAGGCGAATCAAATTGGTCATGGTTTTTTTTTTTTTTTTTAAACAAAATCATCTAGATAAAACTTTATTTCTCTATCGTCCTAAGTGGATGCTGGGGTTCCTGAAAGGACCATGGGGAATAGCGGCTCCGCAGGAGACAGCCGCTATTCCCCATGGTCCTTTCAGGAACCCCAGCATCCACTACGGACTCCGAGAAATAGAATTATCGGTAAGTAAATTCTTATTTTCTCTATCGTCCTAAGTGGATGCTGGGGTTCCTGAAAGGACCATGGGGAATAGCGGCTGTCTCCTGCGGAGCCGCTATTCCCCATGGTCCTTTCAGGAACCCCAGCATCCACTACGGACTCCGAGAAATAGAATTATCGGTAAGTAAATTCTTATTTTCCTCTGTTTATGACTGTAGGTATAATAGATTCACTTTAAAATGCCATGTTCAGAGAAAAGAAAAAGGAGTATGTTCACCATTATTTGGTAGAAAAGACAACATGTTTAAATATTTAGCATTCCATTATGTAACAAAGGGACTGATTCAGGTTTGTAAGTAAAGCAAAAAAAGAAAGTAACTTTGTGTCCGGTACAAACCGTGTTGCCATGCAAGGGAAGCAAATACATTAAAAAAAATTCTGTGCAGGGTAAACACTGGCTGCTTTTGCATGTAGCCCACAAATGTTAGGCAGCTTTATTTTTACACTGCAATTTAGATTTCAGTTTGAACACACCCCACCCAAATCTAACTCTCTCTGCACATGTTACATCTGCCCCACCTGCAGTGCAACATGGTTTTGCCCAGTTGCTTGCTTTTTTGCTTTACTTACAAACATGAATCAGGCCCAAATTGCAGCCTGACAAGATATACCATCATCTGCCATGTGAAATAACAGTAGTGAAGAAATTATATCAATATGGGATGGAACTTCTAGGCCTTTTGGGAAATATCTCACAACTTTTGGTGGCACTGCCAACAGTCTGACCACTGGTTTGAAGAGTTTCTGGTTTGACCACATGGTACTGACAGAAAAAAAAGTCACTGGACTGATATTTGGGAGTATGCAGCCTAACTGCGGTCCTTGTAAGCTATCAGCGCACTTTAAAGTGAACTTCAAATGAGTTCTGTCCGTATGGAATATTTCAGTCGCTATCTGTGTCATCGCTGTCACTTTCTTCATCATCGTTTTCCTTTTCTTTGTTTTCGGTCGTCTCTTCCCTCAAGTCAGCGAAAAAGTCGTCGGCTCCGCCAAATGCCTTCTTGCTGAGCGCCGGTAGCTGCCGGTTCTTCTTCCGCTTCCTGTAAACGTCCACTATGACGGAGCCGAGTGACGAAACGTCCCAGAACTTCACTTTCTGGTCATGGGCGCAGCTGGCCAAGAGTTTTCCATCCCGGGATTTAGACAGCTGTTCTATTGGTTCTCCTGGATGCTGACCCACCGTACCGATAACTCGGTTGGGCAAAATGTTAATGGCCCTGGAATAAAAACATGAGATAATTAAAAATATATATATGTACGATTAAAAAACATCTCATTTTTGTTCTGGTTGACAAATAAAAAAATGATTTATTTATTTAAAATGAGACTATTTCTTCATACAAAATAGATCCCTAACTGTGTGATGTCATTAAGTGTTTCTGTCCATCTTTGTGATGTCATCTGTACTGTATACATCTCAGCTGAGTTTTAACCTAAATACATAACTGTGGGGGTAATTCAGACCTGATCGCTGGGCTGCTAATTTTGCTGTCCTGCGATCAGATAGTCGCCGCCTCCAGGGGGAGTGTGAATTCGCCGTGCAAGTGTGCGATCCTATGTGTACGCCGATCTGCTAAAATCCACTGTGTGCAGTTTCTGTCTGCGCAGCCCAGGACTTACTCCTACACTGCGATCACATCAGGCTGATCAGGGCCGGAGCCGACGTCACACACAATCCCTGAAAAGGCTTGGACACGCCTGCGTTTTTCCGGACACTCCCAGTAAACGCTCAGTTGCCACCCACAAACGGCCTCTTCCTGTCAATCACCTTGCAAACGCCCGTGCGAATGGAATTGTCGCACCATCCAGTCGCTGACCAGCGATGCCCTTTGTTGTTGTCAGACGCGCATGCGCATTGCGGTGCATACACATGCGCATTTAGTACCTGCTCACCCGCTGTGCGAAAACACAACGCACAGCAGCGATTATATCTGAATGACCCACTAAGATCACAGAGCTGGTTTTGTACCAGGGACATAGAGGGTCATTCCGAGTTGATCGCTCGCTAGCTACGTTTAGCAGCCGTGCAAACGCATACTCGCCGCACACGGGGAAGTGTATTTTCGCTTTGCAAGTGTGCGATCGCCTGTTCAGCCGAGCGGTACAAAAAAGTTTTTCGCAGTTTCTGAGTAGCTCTGGACTTACTCAGCCCTTGCGATCACTTCAGTCTTTTTGGTCCCGGAATGGATGTCAGACACCCGCCCTGCAAACGCTTGGACACGCCTGCGTTTTCCCTACCACTCCCAGAAAACGGTCAGTTGACACCCACAAACGCCCTCTTCCTGTCAATCTCCTTGCGATCGGCCGTGCGAATGGATTCTTTGTTAAATCCATCGCCCAGCAACGATCCGCTTTGTACCCGTACGACGCGCCTGTGCATTGCAGTGCAAACGCATGCGCAGTAGTAACCTGTTCGATGCTCTGCGAAAAACGGCAGCGTGCGATCAGGTCGGAATGACCCCCAAAGTCCTGATTTTAGTCATTGTTAAAATTACAATACTTCCCAGTATATGACATGAGACACAATGGAAATGATCTTTTGTGTTACTGATGTAATGTTGTTTAATTAGCAACTCACTTTAAAAACCATCATAATTTAGAACAATTGCGATGGTGCTGACACATCTTTCCCGTAATAAAGAAATTAATTTATCAAATAAATTAGTAGTCAGAGAGCGGGAGACAGATTGTAGTACGTATTAATTACAATTTTGGTCCGTTTATTTTCTAATGTCTACACTCAGGTGTCAATCACTAAACCACAATCCGAGATCATTATCCTGGTGTCATGTGTTCACTTGCAAATCATTTACAGATGTGTTCTCTTACATCCTTGCTGCAGACATGCTAAACAGCCCTTGAAGCCGCGCCATGCCGCAGCGGGACTCTGTAGCGCCGAGCGTCTTTTTTTTTTGCATTCCTTCCGCAAAAATGCGTCTTAGAATATGGCCATGCTGCATATCATTTTAATCAGCAGAAGCTGCTTGTGCGTTCTATTACATTACTTTGTGTCTAAGATGCATTATCACAGACAAAAACGCACACAAAAAGACGCTCTGCGCTAGAGTCACGTGTTATGTGTAACGCGATTTGTAGCGCACGGAGCAAAGACGTAAGAGGACGCATCTGTATCTGTCAATGTTTATGTGTAATGTTTGTTATAAAGAGAACAAATGGAGGCGTAACCAATCAGATTCCGGCGTCCGTTATTTAGTACAAAGTGCAGAATGTTAGCTAAAAACTGTTTGGTTGCCATGAGCCACAATCTCCGCTTGTCGTCATCAGAAGGTTTAAGAAATCTCCCCCAGTGAGAGCTACCCCTAATTTCCAAGTATGGGGGACATGTACTAAGCAGTGATAAAAGTAGAGGTGAGCCAGTGGAGAAGTTGCCCACGGCAACCAATCAGCTGCTCTGTATATGTTTATAATATGCAAACTATAAATGTTACATCAATGCTGATTGGTTGTCATGGGAAACTTCTCCACTGGCTCACTTCTCCACTTTTATCACTGCTTAGTACATGTCCCCCATTGTCTTGGTTATGAGACGTGCTCCATGATGCCACTGACCTAATAATGCCATCCGTGGACCCTGTGCACACGACGTTATCGCTGATGGGGATCATGCAGTCTATAGACTCCGCCTTCACTGCAAAACGGTCACTTGTTGCCCCAAACCCATTCCAGTTAAACAGGTAGATGGTCCCCTCGCTGGAACCACAGGCCACTTTTTTTCCCCTCTGAAGCAAGAGAGAAAATAGGGGGATTACAGGGTTTCACAAAATCTCATCACATCGGGCAAGGCTGTTTCTTAACGCAGATCTTGGCATTTTGTAATGGCCGTGGTGATCCGGGTACAGGTTACTTCTGAACAGCGGCGGCTGCTGCCCCTCGGTTGGACGGCTGCAGCGCCAAGCAGTGCAGGGGAGAGCTGGCCAGGACATATTAACATACATGTGTAGTTGTATGTAACATATGTCCTGGCTTCCCTCCCCTTGGATCCGGCGCCGCATGGAACACAGTGCTCAGGCTGTCAATCATCGTTTTGCCCGCCCCCCGGACTCCCATTGGCTGGTTTCCCAGGCGTCCGGGTTAACCGGTGATTGACCGCCTGAGCACTGTGTTCCATGCTGTGACGGATCCCCGGCGAAGGAAGCCAGGACATATGTTACATGCAACTACACATGTATGTTCACATGTCCTGGCCAGCTCCCCCCTGCACTGCTTGGACGGGGCTGCAGTCCAGGGGGTCGCTGCTTCTGAGAGATGCATCATTACATAGAGTTGTGTTGAAAACTCAAAAGTGCCAGTGTTCTGATAAATACAATGCAGTCATCAACTTAAAGTACAGTAAAAGTAATGTATGAATGTGCACGCCGGTAAGGGGGTCTGCAGCCCCCACTCTACTTGTCATCTGTCAGCGGCAGCAGCCTCTCTCCCCATGCCAGTAGTGTGCTGGGCTGTGGTGGGTCCAGTCTCCTCTGCCTGCATGGCATATCACACCTCCCTCCCACATCTGCCCCTGGCTGAGGGGCGCACAGCGCATATTTTCTTGAGTTTGGGGGTGTGGCCTCGCCTCCACATTTAGGCCACCTCCTACAGTACCCAGGCCCAACGTCACTCTATACGGCCCTGGAAACACAGAGTTGCCTGCGATTCTGTGTGCCTACGGACCTCACTGTACTTAGCAGGCTGCGCATGTGTCAGGGTATAAGCGTGTAGACCACGTACACGTATGAACATATGCAGAGACCCATCTGGCTTCACTCGTATCTCCTGCACCAATGATAGGTCTGGAGAAAATGCGCGCTGCCGATGAGGACGGCTGCTTTTCCCCCCGCGGATAAAGGGGGGCAGTGCAGGTGCACTGATGCAGCCTATTAGGAATGCAGGCAGAGATTCGCAATTAATTACAAATGTGTACAGTTATCGCAATTACTCCTACTTACCATGCGACTAGTAACCAGTCCCTTACGCTGTATATATTTAGCAAACGTGACCTGTTAAAACCTAAGTTGATGACAAACTTCCTTCGGGTATAAACAAGATTCTTACACCAGGCACCAAGTAGTGGCTTTAAAGGGCGCATAATGACCATCCACCCCAATAAAGGGGTAAGGGTGTCACCGCACAACCAACCTTCATTATAGCAACAGATGTCAGATCTCCGTTCTGGTATTCGGAGAGTAACTCAAACCGCCGTCTCTTTATGTTGAATACTCCCATTGTTCCATCCCCGCTGTAAGGAATAACGGACACACGATTACAGTAACACAGCACAAGACATATCATTAAACTGCAGGGGGGGGAGGGGGGAAATAAGTGAAATAATCGTCAGGTCACTTAATAAATGTAAGGGAGGGGTCTAACTGTGCGTCAACATCCAAGGTTAAATAGATGAGTGACAGTGAGCAATTAAAGGGTTCTAATCCTGAGTAGATGAACGGAAGGAGGTACCTGGCAGTGAGAAGCAGCTTTTTGTTTTGGTCAATGACCATGTCACTGATGTATTCTTCGTGGTTCTTCATCTCCATAAAAGCCGTACCTCTGCGGAGGTCCCAGATTTTCAGCATCCCGCTCTCATCACCGGTGGCAAAGAGGTTCTCATCTATCAGCAGCAGGCTGTTCAGCGCAGAGCTGCCATGTAGGAGATAAATCATCATAATACATTCACAGTCCTCTATTACCTTTCTTTATTGTACTTTAATTAGCAAAAATGCTAACTGCCCCGCCCTGCTTTTTTCTGAGGGAAAATGAAAAGTGAGGTAGAAACACAGACGTTCCTTCACACCCAGTGTCCATCTGCCTATGCATACGTGTGCTGTAAGTGGACACGTTATTCAGAAACGCTTTGTAAGTGGCAGGAAATTGTCACAAAAACTCAAGTGTCTCATGTGAGCACACTATATATTTCCTGCCATAGGCACTACAGAGGTAGGAGGTGTGGCTGTGATGGTGACAGAGGTACTACAGAGGTAGGAGGTGTGGCTATGATGGTGACAGAGGCACTACAGAGGTAGGAGGTGTGGCTGTGATGGTGACAGAGGCACTACAGAGGTAGGAGGTTGGCTATGATAGTGACAGAGGCACTACAGCATAAGGAGGTGCGGCTGTGACAGTGACAGAGGCACTACAGAGGTAGGAGGTGTGGATGTGAAGGTGACAGAGGCACTACAAGGGTAGGAGGTGTGGCTGTGATGGTGACAGAGGCACTACAGGGGTAGGAGGTGTGGCTGTGATGGTGACAGAGGTACTACAGAGGTAGGAGGTGCGGCTGTGATGGTGACAGAGGCACTACAGAGGTGGGAGGTTGGCTATAATAGTGACAGAGGCACTACAGCATAAGGAGGTGCGGCAGTGACAGAGGTACTACAGAGGTAGAAGGTGCAGCTGTGATGGTGACAGAGGCACTACAGAGGTGGGAGGTTGGCTATGATAGTGACAGAGGCACTACAGCATAAGGAGGTGCGGCTGTGACAGTGACAGAGGCACTACAGAGGTAGAAGGTGCAGCTGTGATGGTGACAGAGGCACTACAGAGGTTGGCTATGATAGTGACAGAGGCACTACAGCATAAGGAGGTGTGGATGTGAAGGTGACAGAGGCACTACAAGGGTAGGAGGTGCGGCTGTGACAGAGGCACTACAGCGGTAGGAGGTGCGACTGATGGTGACAGAGGCACTACAGGGGTAGGAGGTGTGGCTGTGATGGTGATGGAGGCACTACAGTGGTAGGAGGTGTGGATGTGATGGTGACAGAGGCACTACAACATAAGGAGGTGCGGCTGTGATGGTGACAGAGGCACTACAGCGGTAGGAGGTGCGGATGTGATGGTGACAGAGGCACTACAGCGGTAGGAGGTGCGGCTGTGATGATGACGGAGGCACTAGAGTGGTAGAAGGTGTGGCTATGACAGTGACAGAGGCACTATAGAGGTAGGAGGTGTGGCTGTGATAGTGACAGAGGCACTACAGCATAAGGAGGTGTGGCTGTGATGGTAACAGAGGCACTACAGTGGCAGGAGGTGCGGTTGTGACAGTGACAGAGGCACTACAGGGGTAGGAGGTGCAGCTATGATGGTGACAGAGGCACTACAGAGGTAGGAGGTTGGCTATGATAGTGACAGAGGCACTACAGCATAAGGAGGTGCGGCTGTGACAGTGACAGAGGCACTACAGAGGTAGGAGGTGTGGATGTGAAGGTGACAGAGGCACTACAAGGGTAGGAGGTGTGGCTGTGATGGTGACAGAGGCACTACAGGGGTAGGAGGTGTGGCTGTGATGGTGACAGAGGTACTACAGAGGTAGGAGGTGCGGCTGTGATGGTGACAGAGGCACTACAGAGGTGGGAGGTTGGCTATGATAGTGACAGAGGCACTACAGCATAAGGAGGTGCGGCAGTGACAGAGGTACTACAGAGGTAGAAGGTGCAGCTGTGATGGTGACAGAGGCACTACAGAGGTGGGAGGTTGGCTATGATAGTGACAGAGGCACTACAGCATAAGGAGGTGCGGCTGTGACAGTGACAGAGGTACTACAGAGGTAGAAGGTGCAGCTGTGATGGTGACAGAGGCACTACAGAGGTTGGCTATGATAGTGACAGAGGCACTACAGCATAAGGAGGTGCGGCTGTGACAGTGACAGAGGCAGGAGGTGTGGATGTGAAGGTGACAGAGGCACTACAAGGGTAGGAGGTGCGGCTGTGACACAGGCACTACAGCGGTAGGAGGTGCGACTGATGGTGACAGAGGCACTACAGGGGTAGGAGGTGTGGCTGTGATGGTGATGGAGGCACTACAGTGGTAGGAGGTGTGGATGTGATGGTGACAGAGGCACTACAACATAAGGAGGTGCGGCTGTGATGGTGACAGAGGCACTACAGCGGTAGGAGGTGCGGATGTGATGGTGACAGAGGCACTACAGTGGTAGGAGGTGCGGCTGTGATGATGACGGAGGCACTAGAGTGGTAGAAGGTGTGGCTATGACAGTGACAGAGGCACTATAGAGGTAGGAGGTGTGGCTGTGATAGTGACAGAGGCACTACAGCATAAGGAGGTGTGGCTGTGATGGTAACAGAGGCACTACAGTGGCAGGAGGTGCGGTTGTGACAGTGACAGAGGCACTACAGGGGTAGGAGGTGCAGCTATGATGGTGACAGAGGCACTACAGAGGTAGGAGGTGTGGATGTGATGGTGACAGAGGCACTACAGTGGAAGGAGGTGTGGCTGTGACAGTGAGAGAGGCACTACAGCGGTAGGAGGTGCGGCTGTGACAGAGGCACTACAGCGGTAGGAGGTGCGGCTGTGACAGAGGCACTACAGGGGTTGGAGGTGTGGATGTGATGGTGACAGAGGCCCAACAGAGGTAGGAGGTGTGGCTGTGATGGTGACAGAGGCACTACAGAGGTAGGAGGTGCGGATATGATGGTGACAGAGGCACTACAGCGGTAGGAGGTGCGGCTGTGATGGTGACAGAGGCACTACAGGGGTAGGAGGTGCGGCTGTGATGGTGACAGAGGCACTACAACGGTAGGAGGTGCGGCTGTGATGGTGGGCATGCTGAGATGTGTAGTACTACAGCAGCTGGAGTGCCACACGATACCTACGCCTGTTGTAGACTTTTGACCCATGATATACCTGGATTAGCATACCTGGTGAGGATAAATTAGAGAGTTGAGGAGAGGCCAGTCATGGACGGAGGAGACTTTTTCTGTTTCCAAGATACATGATCCCCTAAAATACACGTAGAAGTCCCCCGTGTCCTTTATTTCTATGCAGTTTCCCTGTCAGGTGAGATGTGAATGTGCAGCATACGGAAACTCCCATACAGGGATGGGATCATGTAAGCTGCACACACCCATCACCCATAGGCTGGCGGTATAGTCTACACACCCTCTAGGACCCTGTAAGGTATGAAGGAGATTCTTACTCATGGGCTTTGGTAATGCGCTTCACAAGCTTTCCCTGCTCCACGTTGAGAATGTGAATGGACTTGTCTTTAGAAACGGTGAAAAGTTCTAAATGAATAAAAGATAAAAATATTACAAAACCGGCATTTGTATTCGTATTGTCCATGGAGAAGGAGGATATAAACACTACACACACCTGCCAGTGACATTGGGCTGTGAGCTCCCCCCTCCCATACATTTACACTGTATTGTCTGATTTGCCCTATCTAGTATAGTTCAGCTCCTCTGAGAGATTGTCTGGTTGGAAAGAAGATCTGGTAATGCATGAGAGCCAATGACAAGCAACCACTTGCTCCCAAACACTATAAATTGGAAAAAAGCGGTCATTCAGACAAATTGGCCCCTTTCACACACACCTCTGCCACTCTCACATGTACCTTTGCCCCCCCCCCCCCCCCCCTCTCACATGTGCCCCTGCCCCTCTCACATGTGCCCCTGTCCTCACTAACCAGATCACACTACCGGACAGGACACTGCCTACCACGAGTTCAGCACACACATCTCCTGAAATACTCTGTGCTCTGTGGAGTAGTCTAATGTTCTGTTTGGTTGCAGATCATTCTAACCCCGCCCACTTCTAAACAGAGAATATCCCAAGGATTGAGTACAATGGGGGTAATTCTGAGTTGATCGCAGCAAGAACTTTGTTAGCAATTGGGCAAAACCATGTGCACTGCAGGGGAGGCAGATATAACATGTGCAGAGAGAGTTAGATTTGGGTGGGGTCTGTTCAATCTGCAATCTAAATTGCAGTGTAAAATAAAGCAGCCAGTATTTACCCTGCACAGAAACAAAATAACCCACCCAAATCTAACTCTCTCTGCACATGTTATATCTGCCCCCCTGCAGTGCACATGGTTTTGCCCAACTGCTAACAAAGTTCCTGCTGCGATCAACTCAGAATTACCCCCTATAACATGCTCAGACCATACATTAAAATGGGGGGGGGGAAGGGAAAGAAAACCAATGCAGTCTCCATGCACTAGGTGTGAAAGTGTCCTCTTACGTTGTCCATCACTGGTAAAAGCTGCATCTCGGCAGGATTTCAGGTGATGCCCAGAAGACCACAGCTCTTTGTTCCCATCCTCCAGGCAGGAATATGAATAACTGAAATAAAGGAGGATTCATTGAATAGCAAATATTGCTGATCAGTCTCTAATCCTAAATGCAGCATCTGAGAATTACCTTCAAAGACTGTAATGAGTCCGACAGCAAGCAGGGGTGGCTCTGAGTACTGACATACAGTAACCCAGAGGTTCCCAAACGCGGTCCTCAAGGCATCACAACGGTCCAGGTTTTACATTTATCCATGCTTGGCCACAGGTGACTAATTAGCACCTCAGTCAATTTGATTTAACCATCTGTGCCGAGCCATGGATATACCTAAATCCTGGACTGTTGGGGTGCCGTGAGGACCGCGTTTGGGAACCTCTGAAGTAACCTTTAAATCGCAACAGTTGTAATAACAGCTATTGAGTATTCAGCAATGTGTCTTCAAATAATAGCCCTCATTCCGAGTTGTTTGCTCGTTATTTTTCCCCGCATCGGTGCGATTAGTCGCAAACTGCGCATGCGCAACGTTCGCAGTGCACCAAGTAAATTTGCTAAAAAGTTGGGTAGTTTACTCACAGCTTAACGGAGAAATCTCTTCGTTCTGGTGATCGTTGTGTGATTGACAGGAAGTGGTTGTTTCTGGGCGGAAACTGGCCGTTTTATGGGTGTGTGTGTGAAAAAACGCAACCGTTTCTGGGGAAAACGTGGGAGTGGCTGAAGAAACGGGTGAGTGTCTGGGTGAACGCTGGAAGTGTTTGTGACGTCAAACCAGGAACGACAAGCACTGAACTGATCGCAGATGCCGAGTAAGTCTCGAGCTACTCAGAAACTGCAAAGAAATTTCTTTTCGCTATTCTGCTAATCTTTCGTTCGCAATTCTGTTAAGCTAAAAGTCACTCCCAGTAGGGAAGTAGCGTGTGCGGCTTAGCGTGTGCAAAGCTGCTAAAAGCAGCTAGCGAGCGAACAACTCGGAATGAGGGCCAATGTGTTTCAATTAAAATTAGTAACAAAAACACACAAAAATTAGACATTGTGACGACAAAGCAAAATTTCTGAAAAGAGCATCTTTGTAATAATGTGATGTTCTACCTTGTGGCCTGTACATCCTGTGTCATGTAACGGGGGTCTTGTGTGTGTCCCCTCCACACTTATGGCCTTCCCATTGCAAACACAAAAACAATCTGGAGCTGTCGCTGATTATAATGCTGTGTCTTTCCTTTTCCTGAACACTATGGGTTAATTCAATTAAGTGCCATGGTAACAATGTATTGAGCAAATTGGTCGCACTTATGGTATCCCCTGAATCGGTATTTTAGTATGTACCCCTGTGGGGCTGCCAACTACGACATGGGATTTAGGGGGTGATTTAGTGTGCCATTGGTGGCGTTCATATGCCACAACCGTGGTCATCGCTCAATATTCCCCGTAATAAACTGACCCCTATATTGGTCTTCTGCTTATCTGAGTTGCCATCTGCATCAGAGTTGACATCATTCCAATACCTTCTCCAGTTTGCATCTAATGCGGCTCCCAATACCATGCAATGACATTCCCAAACTTGATCCTCAAAGCCCAACAGTCCAGTTTTTCGGGATATCCATGCTGAAGCATACGTGACTCAGGGGCAGATGTACTAAGCCTTAGGACTGGATTCAAATACCTGCATTCATTTACTGCCTCGGGCTTTAAATCCCTGGGCTATTCAATTAAAGCCCATTTTCCTTGGTAAATTACCAACTACTGTGCGTTAACCCATAGAATCCGTTATAAATTCCCGGAACTATGGGTTAACAGCTTTGCAGCACCTGTGATCAGGGCATTTAAGTGGAATTCTGTTCAATCTTCCTCAGGCTCGAACAGAAATCTGCGTTAACTGCAGGAGCTGCCATGAGCTATAATTGAATAGCCCCGGCAGATCAATTAGCCTGTGGTAAATAACCTCGGCTAATTGAATCCGCCCCTTAGAGAGTGATAATGTGAAGAAAGATATAATCATCTCCCTCTAAAAGCCTTTCTCATTTTGAACTACCCTTCTGTGTTCGCCCATGGATATCCTTAAAACCTGGAATGATAGTGGCCTCGAGGACTGAAATTGGCAACCACTGCCGTAGAGTATTTGACAACACATTATATACTTCTCAGTGCTTCTCAAATCCAGTCCTCGGGACACACTGACAGTGCATGTTTTCCATATCTCTTTGCTAGAGAACAGGTGTATTCATTACTGACTGACACGTAATAAGATCCACAGGTGATTCTAGTTATTTCACTTATTGTTCTGTGAGGAGACCTGGAAAACATGGACGTTAAGTATGTCCCGAGGACTGGACTTGAGAAACACTGCTAAAGTGTATTAGGCAGGAAGCCCGTGTGCATGGAAGACAGCTGATCAGTCCTGGAAATCTATTACCATGCATGTTGATGAGCAGTATCTGCTGACGGTATGATCAGCACTGAGTAAGTACCATTGAAACACAGATGACCACCAAACATGCTGAAAAAGTATTTACACGGGGAATACAGAAAGATACAGTGCAGCGACCATTAGCTGAGATGTTGATCGGAAATGTGGGTGAGCCATTAGCATGGCAGTGAAAGGTAAGTGCAGATGGAACACAGCATGATTACTACTAAAGTTGTATGAGTGAAACGCGCTGGGCTGTCAGGGGAGGATCGTTAGGGAGATCATGGGCGTCAGACTCGCAAGATAATTGTTTAAAAATCAAAAATAAACTTATTTGACGACTTACACAAACACATCCCCATCTACGTCTCCTGCAGCGAGGATATCCCGACTGGGGTGAAACGCGATGGTGTTCACTGCAGCCTCGAATGATATATCCCCTGGCGTATCCCTCACCCTGGGTTCTGCGGGGCCCGGAGTGTCGTCAAGCTCTTCCTCAGACTCATCCTGTACAAGATGAGCATACCAGGTGTTTATTAGGCCATCTGAAATCATTTCACGTGCCAGGACACAAGGATTCCTCCCTAATCCTACTAGAAACACTCTTGTCTCAAAATGTCAACAACAAAAGAAGTATGTCAGAATAAAGAGTCAACAAAACTCACTGTACTCTGGTCATTAAGGTGTTAATACTCAAATGCTCAAAAACACCCCTGAATAAACTTATAGGCTACGAAACATCACATCTGTATGCAGACACAAAACGAGAATTTGCCCTGAGCTACATTTGTGCAAAAAAACAAAACAAAACAACCCCCCCCAAATACTCAATTTTATAGAGAAGTCAGAAAGTAGGTTTGTGTCAGACTCCACCGATGACATTACAATTTCCAACACTGAAAGTGTTCTACAGTTTAAAGTGGTCACGGGGTACTGGACTTTACAGAAAGTCCATTATACCTCTTACAGTTTCAGGTTCTAGATGAGCCTACATATGAATGTATATCCCTAAATAGTTGATATCTCTATTACAATTGTAAATGTGTTTCAAGGCATCTAACACTGTCTACTCTACATCTTTCCACCTGGCAGAATAATGGCTCTGAAGTGGATCTCCAACCTCATGGAGGCGATAGCAGACCACTACCGCCATCGTAAATTTTGACCAAAAAGCCCACCAAGGTGAAAAGGTTCTTACTTGTCAACGTATACTTTGTGGCTGGATAATGGTGAAATTATCCCAAAAGTACACCTGAGTGATCACTACAGTGAGTTCCGCGATGGCCGTTGGATGACGGAACAGGCTCCTGGCAGCATGGCCTTTAAAAGAACCGGAAGAAGAGAACCAACGCAAGCTCCATCACCGCTTAAAAACCTGGGAACCAGAGAATAAGGAAGAGCCCCACAGCCGTTTGAAGGAAATGTGGGCTCAGAATAAAATCTTAGAGAAGGAACTCCACGCCATAAAACTCCAGGTGGAAGCCACTCAGCTTGAGCTGATGGAGCCCAGACAACAAGACCAGTAAAATAACAAAAGAACAGAAATTCATTAAACGTTAATCATCTTCTTTATCTAGATAGAAAATGTGCTCTAAAAGGTTTCCGTAATCTTCTAATCAGAAAGGGCCGTAATTCTGTAGGAATTAGTGCTCCTTTTGTTCAGAAGACTGCAGAAATCTCTCAGTGCACTTTTTACCCACTTTCTAAGAGGTGAGTGGATAAAGAATATTGTTGTGAACTTCTGGAAAGAACATTCTGGCCCTCCTGTAAAGGGCCCTACTCACTGGCCGACCCGCCGCCGAGCTGCCCGACGGCGGATACGGCCGACGAGCGACCCGGCGGCAGTGACGGGGGGAGTGAAGTTTCTTCACTCCCCACGTCACGCGGCTGCATTGAAGTGCAGGCAAATATGGACGAGATCGTCCATATTGGCCTGCATGCACAGCCGACGGGAGACCAGCGATGAACGAGCGCGGGGACGCGCATCGTTCATCGCTTAAGTCTCCACACTAAAAGATATGAACGAGTTCTCGTTCATTTATGAACGAGATCGTTCATATCTTTCAGAATATCGCCAAGTGTGTAGGGCCTATAAGTTACTCTAGTTACAGCATGTAGAGTAGAACATCAATAAACTAGTCAGAGCAAAAATATTGTCTTCAGTGCGTTCTTGTCTCTATTAAATGTGTGTGTAGCGGGAAAATATATTTTATGTCTACGTAAATAAAGAAATATGATAATTATTCATAATGTACAATTATATATTCGTGAGCTTCCTGCCAGAGCTCCTGCTAATATCCTGATCTATCTCCTGTTTCCCTGGTGTTCTGTGGCTGAAAATTTCTGCAAGAGTGCAGTACCCCCCTCTGCTCCTGCAGTGTGAATTTGGGGATCCTCTGTGCCAAGAGTCCTAACTTACTGGCTGGTGAAATCTGTGACTGGATCCTGAGGAAGACTCTGCTCTCAGTGTAGCTGTTTCTCCTGCTGCAGCTCTGCCCTCACTCAGCTGCTGGGGCCAGTGTGCTCAGGGCTGGTGAGCTTGTATTATACACAGCACACATTCCACTGCCTGTCCCCTTCTCCCCTGGTGCGGATATTACTGAGCACATAGTATTACAGAGACAACACTCCCTGTGAATTTGGGACAGAGCTTTAACTATAACCGTAGTGCAGGGAAGAGCACTGTATGCCTGGATCCCTCTCACCTCTAGAACACATTTGCTGGACTCACACCCCTGCGTTCTTTGGATGAGCTGAGCTCCTGTGTGTATAACTCTGCTCCCTTTCTACCAGTGGATCTTCCTCTTGCTCCTATACTGCTTCTTCCCCCTGCAGCCATGTTTAATCCTGTTCATATTTCTGGACATTCAGTCTCAATCATCCTGAAGGCTATCGCGGAATCCGAGCAAAGGGTTATTAATATGTTTGGAGTAGAGACTGTTGCAGTAACTGGTTCTCCTGTGGGGTCCACCTGCCCGCCGGTGCTGCTACCCTCGGAACCTTTGGGGGAGCTTGTATCTGTGGTGCCTGCCGCTCCGCTACAGTCGATGCTTAATGCTGGAGGTTCCTCCGACGAACGCATTGTGAACAAAATGGGGGAGTTGCGGATTCTTCCTGCGCATATTCACCGTTATTTGCAGTGGGTGATGGCACGTGGGATGTCGGTGACTGCCTCTGTCTCATCGTTGGTGACTGTATGGACCTCCATTGCAATTTTCTTTGAGGCTCCGCAGTGTGACCTCCTTGATAATGGGGGAGAACGGTATTGTATCATTTCGCAGATAATTGTGATGTTTGGGAGAGGGATGGTTCTCCATTCTACATTTACCATGGAACTGTGGCCTATCCTCTTATCTATCTGGCTAATGCTGTGCAGGATGGTTGCTGGCTCCACTACCTTCCTGATTACTGCTCATGTACCGCTAAATGACTTGATTCCAGAGTGGGCTTATCCTCCGGACTGATTTTCTTTCTTTCCAAGTCTGTATAATACCTCACTGGTTACCGGGTCCTTGGCTGTGTTCCATTTTATTGTTGATACTTTCTTAAATACTATGTTCTATTCTGTTTTTTGTATGTCTTGCCATTGATATAATTTCGTTATTTGATGGTTCTAAGATATGTTTTATTTGACCAACGCTTATTTAAGGGTTACATATCCATATATACTGTTGTATCTGTAGGGTGCTACCAGCACTATTCCTTATATTTCCAGGTCGCTTATCATATCTTAATATTTGCATATTATTTTTTTATTTGTATTTCTCATATGAGGGAGATCTACTCTATTTACTGTTTGGCCATATTTCTTCTTTTTTTTATTTGCCCCAGTCACTTATTTTTTCATTTATCCTGGTATTAGGGAAGGGAGGGAGGGGGGTGTTAGACAGTTAGGTCATGTAGTTTAATGGGGGGTGGAGGGGGGGGGGGGGGTTGGGGATCCAGGTATACCTAGGTTGGGAATAGGCTATACAGGGTGGGGGGTATTGAGGTGGTTTGTTTTGGGTTTTTTTTAATTTATTTATTTTTTCTGTTTTGTAGGGATTTTTGTTTTATCTCTATGAGCAGCAGAGGTCTTAGGATTTTAATTATTTCTTATCTTTTTTTTTCCTGTATACTCATGCATGTTTTTTATCTATAGTTTGCAGTGCCAATACTTTTGTATTTTTCTACGCCTCATGGGTCAGTCTTTTTTTATTTTATTTTATCATTTTATCCTCAATGTGTGAGCTCACATGGCGCCTGTGGGCTCTTACTCTTTCTGCTTATTGATATAATGTGGGGCGTATTGTATATCCTGTACTATTAGACGTGTACTGCAGTTGTATTCTGTGTCTCCTGTCTGACCGTACTTCTGCTTGCATCCTGCATACTTTACTATACCTGCCGGTATTGTTTGTTTCATATGTATACTTTTTTTTTATTTTTTATTTTTTCATATTATTCTTTTTGGAATGTTCATTTAAAACTTTCAATAAAAAAATACGCAATTTAAAAAAAATTATATATTCGTAATATCAGGTAAAACAATTCCATTATCACACGTAAGCATCCACAATATATCACATATGATGGTATATAAAGTAATGGTATAACAACATACTGTACAGCCTAATTCAGATATGGCTGGAGGTGCGCCCACGGGTGCAAAGTACCAATTTTCAATACTCTGCATGCACGTGAAGCAGTCCTGCGACATAGGACGCACAGTGGCAGCAGACTGTCAGCGATTGGTCTGCTGCCATCTGGAGGGCAAGGAAGGCGCAGCGACGGCCTCCGTTTATGAAAATGGAGGTGTGTCGCCTCTGTTCAGGGGGCGGGAAGTGGTGAGAGATCTCCGTTCTAGGATGAAGATTTATTGGCTTCTACGACGGGCAGCATGCGGGGCACCGTGGGTGCCACAAGCCGCCCAATGGGAGGGGAGAGATCTGACGGTGCGTCGTTTGTAACAGACGCCTCGTGCTGCATTACAATACAGCGCTATTACTGCTGTTCCTCCTATTGTGATAACCTGTATAATCGGTTCTCAGATGAAATCGTCAATTTAGCTCCTGTATCAGAGCATCAATAAGATCGTCATACTCCTATTCCGATATATCACTAGTGGAAAGTCTCCTAATTAATGTAACCAGTGGAAGTAATTAGGACTTATACATAGTTACTATCATTAGTACTTGAGCCAATAATGTATATTGGGCCTCATTGAGATTTGATCAGAAAGGTATAAGACGCCCAAATTTGCATATTCACTCGCATAATTATGAAGCATACACAGAAATAGAGTACCACATCAATTCCGGTTGACGCATGCTTATGTAGAATATACGCGTCTGCAGTCGCAGCGGCGTCATGTTTAAAAAAATAAAAATCATGTAATGCCATCAAAAGATTTTTGAAATAGTTGTAGGGGAGGCAATCACGAGAGCGCCTGACGGGATCCCGGCACACACAATGCCAACGCCAGAATCCCAACAGGCGGTGAAAGGCCGCCACAGGCTTTTCTCCCTTTATGGGTGTCCAAAAGCAAGGGTCTTTCTAGTGCTCGCCCCGCTGCCTGCATACTGGTGGCTGGAATCCCGCTGTCAGGATCATGAGGGCCCCGGTATAACAACGCCCTGGGCCACCTGGAGGGGGTGTGACCACAGCATGCTGAGGGCATGGCCACACCTCTTTGGGGGCGTGTCTAGCACATGAGAAGCACCCACTCACAGAAGCATGGCATGCCTCCCAGCCAGGGCAGTAGAGAGCCTGGCCGGGCCCAGGTACTTTTCAGTGGGTATGGCCTAATCACAGGGGGCATGGACCAGGGCCTCCACTGGGCCCCTCCAACAGACCTGGGCCCAGGTAATTTGTACCCCCCCCCCCCCCCTCCCTCTCTCGGCGTCACTGCCTGGAATTGCTACTTGAGGATAGTGGTAGGTATTTACATTCAGAGGTGAGAGAGGCCATGAGTCCTGAGAATAGGTCCATTTAGGTAAAAAAAAAAAAATAACAAAATAAAAAACATTTGTACCTGTTGACTTTGTTCATCATTTGCTTCCAGGTCTTTGCTGAGCGGGGCGGCCTACAAGAAATCATGTAGAAATAACTGGTGGCATAAAAATCCAATTTTGTATGAGGATACAATGTTTCATTTAACATCTAATATGATTGCATGTGTGCAACAAGGACATAATTGTGAAACCGAAAGGTCACTAATATTTTGTTATTCACCATGAAAAAAAAATGATTTTACACCTTTATTAAGTGTGTAGCACAATTATCAGCAGAAGAGCTGGGTACACACTGGTTGATATCGGCAGGTGTGTACAACTGATATGTCTGCATGTTGTTCACAAACATATCGCGTCGGCCCTGAAGCACAGCCAAATTATCGGCATGTCTGGCTGTATGTACAGGCAACCCGCCCACCTGCATGGACCGCCGTCACCGACATAACAAATGGGTAGGCAAATTCAAATGCACGTCCATTTGTGATGTCAGGACCGACATATCGAAGGGCTAATTGAGGAGTACAGTACTCCTCAATTAGTACTGTACAGTACAGTAGCGCACCTAATCGGCCGTTCTATTTACATATGTAATTTTAGTATGGATCCAGTTCTTTCTATATATTTACCATGGATCTGGCTTTGGGATTAAAGTGAAAGCAGGAAAGGTCCGGACTCCGGACCAGCTACCTGCAGCAACTTCGGCCGCTCTGGGGCTCTCTGTGCATGCCTCCCTAAACTGAGCTTCACAGCGGACAAAAAAAGTCGTTCTGATGTCCGTACCGTTCCGTTGTGCTGCTCCCATTCTCTCTGCCCGAGTGCAGCCGCTGCGGGTCAGGAGGGGGCTGTTCATCTCTCTGCACCTTTTGCTGTTTGTCATACAGGGGGACACGGCGCACTGAGAGCTCCACAGCAGCACAAGTAATACCCCTTTCATACTGCACAAATAACCTGGTATCGACTCGAGTTATATTGCCAGGTCGATGCGGGTCGCTGTGCATTGTGAAAGGGTCACTCCAGAAATCCCGGGTCGCCTGACCTGGTAATTCAACCGAGAAATAAAGAAGGGTAATTATTATACCCAGGTGATTACCGAGTCAGGTGCAGTGTGAACGGATTGCCGGGCCGATGCGACCCGGGACCCGTTCGCAGCATAGGGAGAGGCGGCGCGGAGATGATCTCATCTCCCAGCGTTGCCTCCGCACCAGCCCCCGATGACGACGCAGTCCCCGCCTCCAATGGCAACCCGACCCTGCATATTGCCGGGTCAGGGAAGACAGTGTTAGGGCTGTTTCACACAATCCGGTTCTCCGCAGATCGCAAAAAGCTGGACAAACTTTGTCCAGCTTTTTGCCATCCGGGAGGGTCTTTCACAACGGTTTTGTGCTGTGTTTAAGGCTGTGCGCATGCGCCACAGCACGGCACAAAAAAAACGTGTGTGAAAGCGTCCACTCACACACGTAACTCACTGCCTGTAAGGACGGCACGGCAGACGGACCTTTCAGTGGATATTTCCGGCTGCAACCCGGCAGCCGTGCCGGGGTCGTGTAAACTGACAGATTGCTCTGCATGTGGCTCAGCAGCACCAAAAAGCCGTCTGGGATTTTGTCGGGCGGCGGGAGCCGGTGCGTGTGTAACAGCCCTGAGGGTCCAGTGCCGGGTCGCACCCGGGAAGGACCCATTTCCAATTCTCGGGTGCGACCCGGCATTTGCGATCCGAAAGCGGTATTAGTTGCTGCGGGAACCGACGCGGTGTTCCGGAGTCTAGACCAGTCCGGCTTTCACCCAATCCCGTCTTTTTTTCGAAAACAGAAACTTCCCACCTTTGGCAACATTCAAAGACATAAGTTTTCCAAGTGTCCCTTTTCATACTGCAGGACCACACACACCAACTCATTTGGGTTGTGTATATTACTGGTGGCATGGTAGCAAATGTAGCAACCTGACGTGTTATTGTTTTCTAAGCAAAATAAGTAATGTAAGGCACATATACATCTGCCTTACCAGATCATACAGCCAAGCTGCTGTTTCTCATTCTCATGGTGCTACACGTATAATGCGGAAAACGTGCGGCCACTAGTGCAGCACAGAGCGGTGCGTTGCGTTGCTGCAGGGAACCGGGTATAAGTGTGACGAGAACCCGGTGACTGCGCTCCAGGAAGGACCAGTCTGACACCCTGCACTCCTATACATAAGATGTATTAGTAGGACGCCTCACTCTGCATTGATTTAGTAATAAACCTGGTTTAGGAACATAAAACGCAGCACATGCGCTTACCTCCATGGGCGCCGCCATTTTTAAAATCCTCCTGCCAGGTCCTGGCTGCTGCATAAAGCAACACGGACACAACGGGGAAGTTATGGCGTTGTTGTAGCTTATTACACTAGAAAGTGCAACACAAATTCCCTGTTATTCAGTTCTGGGTACCTGTCAGCTCATGTATTTGTTAGATTCACAAAGTAACAGTATTTAACTATTACTTTATTTGTGCTCAGCTGGGACTTCTCTATATAGAAAGGGGAGAACATGCAATTTGCAGAATCAGTAAGTATGTATCAGTACATACTAGTCTGTAGCATGTTAGATGGATGGATGGATCATCTCATATCTCCTGCACTCAGGACTCTGTGGCATTAAAGTAGATTAAAGAGAGTTTATCAATATTAAAACAGTAAGAGTTTTATATTGAGTTTATTAATAGATATTAACGTATACAGATGGTGAGAACTATAGGTTACATGCCTTCCCCCCCCCAAAAAAAATGTAGACGGTCAGTATAGAATAAATGGACAGTGAGTATAAAAGCCACGGCGGTCCCTGGAAAGTAGGGGCAATTATTGCAGCTCCTGTGCTAAATGGTATGGTAAAAATTAAAATGTAGTGAGAAGTAAACCGTTGTTCTACTAGTACTTACACTAGGATAGCGTTCCCTGCTTAGCGCTGTTAATCCGCATCGGCAGCACCACTGACCTAGTGGTTACCAGTTCTGCCTCACAGCCCTGAGGTTGCGAGTTCCAATTCCTGACAAATTAACTATGTGTATGTGTGGAGTTTGTATGTTCTTCCTGTGTTTGTGTGTGTGTTCCCTCCAGGTGCTCTGGTATCCTCCAACACTCCAAAAACATACTAGTTAGTAAACTGGCATGTGAATAAACATTACTCCCAGTGTATACGTGTGCTCATGCCACAGGGAGTATAGATTGTAAGCTCCCAAACAATGAGGGTGCTTCTCCTCTAAGGACAATAATTGTGTATGCACCAGACTATTATAACTATCACATAGTTAATGAAGGTATATATCCTCCAAGGTGTATCACTCAGTATATTCAGACCTAGGGGGTAATTCCAAGTTGATCGCAGCAGGATTTTTGATAGCAATTGGGCAAAACCATGTGCACTGCAGGGGAGGCAGATATAACATGTGCAGAAAGAGTTAGATTTGGATGGGTTATTTTATTTCTGTGCAGGGTAAATACTGGCTGCTTTATTTTTACACAGCAAATTAGATTGCAGATTGAACACACCCCACCCAAATCTAACTCTCTCTGCACATGTTATATCTGCCTTCCCTGCAGTGCACATGGTTTTGCCCAATTGCTAACAAAAATCCTGCTGCGATCAACTTGGAATTACCCCCCTAGTGCATTGCCTTTATTGAGGAGGTATATATACATCAGGGGTTCTCAAACTCGGTCCTCAGGACCCCACACAGTGCATGTTTTGCAGGTAACCCAGCAGGTGCACAGGTGTATTAATTACTCACTGACACATTTTAAAAGGTCCACAGGTGGAGCTAATTATGTCACTTGTGATTCTGTGAGGAGACCTGCAAAACATGCACCGTGTGGGGTCCTGAGGACCGAGTTTGAGAACCTGTGATATACATAATTTGGATGGTGTACTATACATCCACAGGAGACTATATATTAAATAACGCTTACTAGATTAACTAGCACTATACTCCATCAGCACAATTAATGTTACCACCACCTGCTGGATGACGACAAGGGTGTCTAGCACTGCAATTAGAAATAACAATAATTGACTTATCTGCTCTGATCTAAAGGGCCCTACACACTAAAAGATTATCTGTCCAATCTGGCTGATTGGAAAGAAAATCTGGCAATGTCTGGAAGCAAATGGCAATTAACTATTTGCTCTCAAACATTGAAAAACAGACAAAAATGGACTTTAAGTCAAATTGGTTAAGTTTGTTTCATTAAACCAATTTATCTGAACTGTTTTTGTCCATTTTCTTGATTTTAGTAGCAAATTGTTGATTGTCATTTGCTCCCAGCCATTGCCAGATTTTCTTTCCAATCAGCCAGATTGGACAGATAATCTTTAAATGTGTAGGGCCTATTAGACCTATTACAGAACTTTGAACTATTATCACAATACTAAACAGGACCTGCACTTTCCAACATACCTCTATATTATAGAAATCCTACATCGAATATATAGTGAAACCAATATCCATAAATATAATGTGGACAAATTAAATAATAACTGATTACTGGCTTAATCTGGGACAAATAATATATCTTTTTGGTAGTGATGAGCGGGTTCGGTTCCTCGGAATCCGAGCCCGCCCGAACTTCACCTTTTTTTTACACGGGTCCGAGTGACTCGGATCCTCCCGCCTTGCTCGGTTAACCCGAGCGCGCCCGAACGTCATCATCCCGTTGTCGTATTCTCGCGAGACTCGGATTCTATATAAGGAGCCGCGCGTCGCCGCCATTTTCACACGTGCATTGAGATTGATAGGGAGAGGACGTGGCTGGCATCCTCTCCGTTGTATTAGAAAAAAAACAAACTGAGTGACTTAGTTTTAATTGTGGGGAGGATTGGGGACGGGGAGCAGCTGTTAGGGAGTACAGTGCAGGGTTTTGAGTTTAATCCGTTGTTTCTCTGCCTGAAAAAAAACGCTCCACCATATCTGTGCTCACTCAGTGTGCTGCACTGCTGCATGATATATCTGTGCTGAGTGCACTGCTCTGCTCACACTGCCTAATTGTGGGGATTGGGGAGCAGTTATAGCAGGAGTACAGTGCACAGTTTTGCTGACAGTGACCACCAGTCCAGTATACGTTTGTCTGCCTGAAAAACACTGGTGTTTTTTTTTTTTTTTAAATTGTTTATTTTAATTTTCAGGGTATAAACTTTACAGGTTACAAACATTACTGCAGCCTTCCCCCTTACATGGGATGGGCTGTTCTGTCTAACATTACATTACCGATGACAGAAACATAACCTTAAAAATAAAGAACATGTGGTTCCCACAATGTAAAAAAACAGCAAAGAGTTATGTCTCAGGGTAGACAGAGACTATTCAGATGGGTGGGAACCGACACACAGGTTCGTAATTATAACTGTAGGAGGGTAGAGACTAAAGAGATAGAACCTGAGAGGCGAGAAAAAGAGACAGGGGAGATGGGGAGGGAATAGAGTAGGAGGAGAGGTGGCAGGGTCAGGGAAATGCCGCTGGTACGCCCCTAATTTGCGCTGGTACGCGCATGGCTCTAGTACTAAATGGAAAGTGCTACTCGGGGAACACGAAAAGGATATGTTGAGGATATCCTCTGAGCTACTTGTCAGGCTAGTAGAGTACAGGTGTCATAATAGTAGGGCCGTCGAGCTCCCGGGGGATCGAGCTCCGTGTGCGGGGGCCTGTGAGTCAAACCAAAGTTCCCATATTTGAAGGAACTGAAAAGATCTGTTATGGAGGTATGCAGTGATTTTTTCCATGCTTGCGAAGTACCATATTTTGTTGATAACCTGTTGTATAGGGGGGGACTCCTTCTTTTTCCAGTTTAGGGCTATTGCGCATCTAGCCGCGTTCAGGATCTGTGTCAGTAATTTACCGGAGTTCGGAGGTGCATTGGCAATGGGGAGGCCTAGCAGAAAGGACCAAGGATCTTTGGGTATCCGGGTCTGGAGCACTTTGCTCAACAAGTGGGCGACTGAATCCCAGAATAGCTCGATTTTAGGGCATGTCCACCATATATGGAGGAAAGAGCCGTGTCCGCCGCAACCTCTCCAGCACAATGGCTGGGAGGAGGGAAACATTTTGTGAAGTCTAGAGGGGACTAGATACCACCTATATAAGATTTTATATGCGTTTTCCTTAACTAGGGTTGAAATCGAGGATTTTGCGGCAGCCGTAAAGACATCTGACCAATCATAATCATCTGGTATCGGGCCAAGGTCCTGCTCCCACTTGAGTATAAAAGCCGGGGTCGTCTCCTTATCCCCTACCTGGAGAAGGGAGTACAGTTGGGAGATGATTCCACGAGTGAGCGGTTTGTAATAGCAATAGGACTCCAGGGTGGAGAGAGGTTGGAATGGGGATGTGCTTGTTAAGGACGAGACAAAGTGTCTCACCTGGAGATATGTAAAAGGATTCGCATCCGGGAAGTCATATTTTGACGCGATTTCCGGTAAGGGTGTGCAGGCCCCTTCGGACAATACATCTAGAACAAAGCGGATGTTATGTGTCGACCATGAGTGCGAGCGGGCCATGGAATGGCCTGGGACGAACGAAGGGTTGCCCCACAGTGGAGTAAGCGCCGAAGGGGCTGATAGCATGTGGAAATGGCGTGTACAATAGTCCCAGATCTGACAGGTGAATTCCAGAACCGGGTGGAGTTGCAAATGGGGAGGCCTAGATTTAGGAGGGGATAGGAGTAGAGACGATAGAGGAGTGCGGCTAAGTGTCCTCTCTAACTGGAGCCAACGTATGGACTGCGTAGGTGCGAACCATGCAACCGCTTGGCTGAGATGGGTAGCCAGATAGTAAAGACGAATATCTGGGAATCCTCTCCCCCCTTCTTGTACTGATCTGCGGAGGGTAGAGAACCCTATCCTAGGAGTTTTATTTCTCCACACAAAACGTAGCAACCACGTATGAATTTGTGCCAGTACCGAGTCCGGCACTTTCACTGGTAGCGTTTGAAATAGATAGAGGAGGCGGGGGATAATATTCATTTTCAGAGCTATGATACGGCCTAACCAAGATATGATTAGTGATTGCCATTTATGGAGATCGGCCTTAAGATTTTTAAGCAAGGGCGAGAAATTTTCCTTAAACAAGTCTCCATAGCGGCTCGTAATATAGACCCCCAGATATCGAATTTTAGAGGTGCACCAGGTGAATTTGAAGTTGTTTTGCATGTTAGCTATTTGGGGAGGGGAGATGTGGAAGGGGAGAGCTTCCGTCTTGGACCAGTTGACTTTGTAGCCCGATAGCTTTCCGTATTCAGATAGGAGAGTAAAAAGGTTCGGCAGAGATGTGTGAGGTGAGGAAAGTGATAGGAGGACGTCGTCTGCGAACAAGGAAATCTTGTAGACAGAGTCCCCTACTCCTAGTCCCCCGATGTCGGGCGAGGCTCGGATTCGGGCTGCTAATGGTTCTATCACTAAGGCAAAGATCAGGGGTGAGAGTGGGCAGCCCTGTCTGGTACCGTTGGAGATGTCCAAAGGGTCAGATTGTACTCCGTTTATAGATACCCTAGCGGAAGGGGTCGAATATAAGGCTTGTATCCCTGTAAGGAATTCCCCCTGAAAGCCCAGATGTGCAAGAGTTTCAAACATAAAGGGCCACCCTATTCTGTCAAATGCTTTCTCCGCGTCCAGAGAAAGCAAGAGAGCAGGGGTGTGTGTAAGGTTGATATAGTGGGTCAGGCTAATAATTCGTCTCGTGTTGTCTCGTGCTTGACGGCCGGGGATAAATCCTACCTGGTCGTTATGGATAAGGTGGGGTAAGACTCTATTTAGGCGGAGAGCTAATATTTTGGCATAGATCTTGATATCTGAGTTAAGTAATGATATAGGCCTATAGTTAGCGCAAATAGATGTGTCCTTACCCTCCTTAGGGATGACTATTATCTTGGCCTCCAGTGCCGTTTTGGAGAAAGAAGCTCCCTGCAAGACAGCATTGAAAAGGGCTGAGAGGTGAGGTGTAAGTTGGGGGAGAAAGGTCTTGTAATATGCGGCCGTAAAGCCGTCTGGGCCAGGAGCTTTGCTAAGTTTTAGGGATTTGACAACAGTGGCAATTTCTTCTTCGGATATCTCCGAATTCAGTTCGGCTGAGACCGATGGGTTTAAACGAGGGAGATGGCATTGGGATAGGAAGGCACGGATAGCCCCAATAAAGTCTGGTTTCGTCTGGGTGGTCTTATGGGCGTTGTATAGTTTCTCGTAGAAGCGAGAGAAAGTGTCAGTAATGCGTTTGGGGTCCCTAGTCTTCACACCAGAGGGATGCTGAATAGACATAACGTTATTCCTTCTGGTGTTTTTTTTTTTTATTTCTTCATGCTAGTTTGTTTAGCAGTCTGCTGACAGTGTCCACCAGGTCCGTTATACAGTATATTATATATATAATTAAGCACTAAGCAGCAGTACGTTAGGCCACGGCTGTACCTACCTCTGTGTCATCACTCGTCGTCCATAAGTATAAGTAATACTATACTATCCATCCATCCATCTACATTGTATACCTGTGTGTTTTTTTTTTCTTTCTTCATACTAGTTTAGCAGTCTGCTGACAGTGTCCACCAGGTCCGTTATACACTATATTATATATAATAAGCACTAAGCAGCAGTACGGTAGGCCACGGCTGTACCTACCTCTGTGTCGTCACTCGTCGTCCATAAGTATAAGTAATACTATACTATCCATCCATCTACATTGTATACCTGTGGTGTTTTTTTTTTTTTCTTCATACTAGTTTAGCAGTCTGCTGACAGTGTCCACCAGGTCCGTTATACAGTATATTATATATATAAGCACTAAGCAGCAGTACGGTAGGCCACGGCTGTAGCTACCTCTGTGTCGTCACTCGTCGTCCATAAGTATAAGTAATACTATACTATCCATCTACATTGTATACCTGTGGTGTTTTTTTTTTTTCTTTCTTCATACTAGTTTAGCAGTCTGCTGACAGTGTCCACCAGGTCCGTTAAACAGTATATTATATATATATATATATATATATATATATATATAAGCACTAAACAGCAGTACGGTAGGCCACGGCTGAACCTACCTCTGTGTCGTCAGTGCACTCGTCGTCCATAAGTCTAAGTAATACTATACTATCCATCCATCTACATTGTATACCTGTGGTGTGTTTTTTTTTTTCTTTCTTCATACTAGTTTAGCAGTCTGCTGACAGTGTCCACCAGGTCCGTTAAACAGTATATTATATATATATAAGCACTAAACAGCAGTACGGTAGGCCACGGCTGTACCTACCTCTGTGTCGTCAGTGCACTCGTCGTCCATAAGTCTAAGTAATACTATACTATCCATCCATCTACATTGTATACCTGTGGTGTTTCTTTTTCTTTCTTCATACTAGTTTAGCCGTCTGCTGACACTGTCCACCAGGTCCGTTATACAGTATATCATATATATAAGCACTAAGCAGCAGTACGGTAGGCCACGGCTGTACCTACCTCTGTGTCGTCAGTGCACTCGTCGTCCATAAGTATAAGTAATACTATACTATCCATCCATCTACATTGTATACCTGTGGTGTTTTGTTTTTTCTTTCTTCATACTAGTTTAGCAGTCTGCTGACAGTGTCCACCAGGTCCGTTAAACAGTATATTATATATATATAAGCACTAAACAGCAGTACGGTAGGCCACGGCTGTACCTACCTCTGTGTCGTCAGTGCACTCGTCGTCCATAAGTCTAAGTAATACTATACTATCCATCCATCTACATTGTATACCTGTGGTGTTTCTTTTTCTTTCTTCATACTAGTTTAGCCGTCTGCTGACACTGTCCACCAGGTCCGTTATACAGTATATCATATATATAAGCACTAAGCAGCAGTACGGTAGGCCACGGCTGTACCTACCTCTGTGTCGTCAGTGCACTCGTCGTCCATAAGTCTAAGTAATACTATGCTATCCATCCATCTACATTGTATAACTGTGGTGTTTTTTTTTTTCTTTCTTCATACTAGTTTAGCAGTCTGCTGACACTGTCCACCAGGTCCGTTATACAGTATATCATATATATAAGCACTAAGCAGCAGTACGGTAGGCCACGGCTGTACCTACCTCTGTGACGTCAGTGCACTCGTCGTCCATAAGTATAAGTAATACTATACTATCCATCCATCTACATTGTATACCTGTGGTGTTTGTTTTCTTTCTTCATACTAGTTTAGCAGTCTGCTGACACTGTCCACCAGGTCCGTTATACAGTATATCATATATATAAGCACTAAGCAGCAGTACGGTAGGCCACGGCTGTACCTACCTCTGTGTCGTCAGTGCACTCGTCGTCCATAAGTATAAGTAATACTATACTATCCATCCATCTACATTGTATACCTGTGGTGTTTTGTTTTTTCTTTCTTCATACTAGTTTAGCAGTCTGCTGACACTGTCCACCAGGTCCGTTATACAGTATATCATATATATAAGCACTAAGCAGCAGTACGGTAGGCCACGGCTGTACCTACCTCTGTGTCGTCAGTGCACTCGTCGTCCATAAGTATAAGTAATACTATACTATCCATCCATCTATATTGTATACCTGTGGTGGCTTTTAGTTGTGCGCAAAATATGGAGAACACAAATGTGGAGGTTAAAAAAATAGGGAAAGATCAAGATCCACTTCCACCTCGTGCTGAAGCTGCTGCCACTAGTCATGGCCGAGACAATGAAATGCCATCAACGTCGTCTGCCAAGGGCCATGCCCAATGTCATAGTACAGAGCATGTAAAATCCAAAACACAAAAGATCAGTAAAAAAATGACCCAAAAATCAAAATTAAAAGCGTCTGAGGAGAAGCGTAAACTTGCCAATATGCCATTTACGACACAGAGTAGCAAGGAACGGCTGAGGCCCTGGCCTATGTTCATGGCTAGTGGTTCAGCTTCACATGAGGATGGAAGCACTCATCCTCTCGCTAGAAAAAAGAAAATACTTGCGGCAAAAGCACAGCAAAGAACTGTGCGTTCTTCGAAATCCCAAATCCCAAAGGAGAGTCCAATTGTGTCGGTTGCGATGCCTGACCTTCCCAACACTGGACGGGAAGAGCTTGCGCCTTCCACCATTTGCACGCCCCCTGCAAGTGTTGAAAGGAGCACCCGCAGTCCAGTTCCTGATAGTGAAATTGAAGATGTCAGTGTTGAAGTACACCAGGATGAGGATATGGGTGTTGCTTGGGCTGGGGAGGAAATTGACAAGGAGGATTCTGATGGTGAGGTGGTTTGTTTAAGTCAGGCACCCGGGGAGACACCTGTTGTCCGTTGGAGGACTATGGCCATTGACATGCCTGATGAAAATACCAAAAAAATCAGCTCTTCAGTGTGGAAGTATTTCAACAGAAATGCGGACAACAGGTGTCAAGCCGTGTGTTGCCTTTGTCAAGCTGTAATAAGTAGGGGTAAGGACGTTAACCACCTCGGAACATCCTCCCTTATACGTCACCTGCAGCGCATTCATAATAAGTCAGTGACAAGTTCAAAAACTTTGGGCGACAGCGGAAGCAGTCCACTGACCAGTAAATCCCTTCCTCTTGTAACCAAGCTCGCGCAAACCACACCACCAACTCAGTAGCGGATCTTGCCACGGGCAAGCAGTACTTTTGCCCGGGGCGCCGCCTTCCGGAGGGAGCAGGGCGCCCTCCGGAGGGCGCCGCACCAGGGCAAGATCCGCTGCTGGTGTGTGCCCCCTGCTGCCCGCTGCCCGCTGCCCCCGGCCGCTACCGCTGGGAAGGGAAACTAGACGCGTACGCGTCTAGTTTCCCTTCCAGTAGAGGTCCTTTACTGTGCGGTGCGCGATGACGTCATCGCGCACCGCACATCAATTCAGCTGTACAGGGGGCGTAAATGACCACGCCCCCTGTACAAAGCCACGCCCCCTTAAAGCCGCCCGGGGCGCCACAAGCCCCGGAGCCGGCCCTGCACCAACTCCCTCAGTGTCAATTTCCTCCTTACCCAGGAAAGCCAATAGTCCTGCAGGCCATGTCACTGGCAAGTCTGACGAGTCCTCTCCTGTCTGGGATTCCTCCGATGCATCCTTGAGTGTAATGCCTACTGCTGCTGTCGCTGCTGTTGTTGCTGCTGGGAGTCGATCGTCATCCCAGAGGGGAAGTCGGAAGACCACTTGTACTACTTCCAGTAAGCAATTGACTGTCCAACAGTCCTTTGCGAGGAAGATGAAATATCACAGCAGTCATCCTGCTGCAAAGCGGATAACTGAGGCCTTGACAACTATGTTGGTGTTAGACGTGCGTCCGGTATCCGCCGTTAGTTCACAGGGAGCTAGACAATTTATTGAGGCAGTGTGCCCCCGTTACCAAATACCATCTAGGTTCCACTTCTCTAGGCAGGCGATACCGAGAATGTACACGGACGTCAGAAAAAGACTCACCAGTGTCCTAAAAAAAGCAGTTGTACCCAATGTCCACTTAACCATGGACATGTGGACAAGTGGAGCAGGGCAGACTCAGGACTACATGACTGTGACAGCCCACTGGGTAGATGTATTGCCTCCCGCTGCAAGAACAGCAGCGGCGGCACCAGTGGCAGGATCTCGCAAACGCCAACTCGTTCCTAGGCAGGCTACGCTTTGTATCACCGCTTTCCAGAATACGCACACAGCTGAAAACCTCTTACGGCAACTGAGGAAGATCATCGCAGAATGGCTTACCCCAATTGGACTCTCCTGGGGATTTGTGACATCGGACAACGCCAGCAATATTGTGCGCGCATTACATCTGGGCAAATTCCAGCACGTCCCATGTTTTGCACATACCTTGAATTTGGTGGCGCAGAATTATTTAAAAAACGACAGGGGCGTGCAAGAGATGCTGTCGGTGGCCAGAAGAATTGCGGGACACTTTCGGCGTGCAGGCACCGCGTACAGAAGACTGGAGCACCACCAAAAAAACCTGAACCTACCCTACCATCATCTGAAGCAAGAGGTGGTAACGAGGTGGAATTCAACCCTCTATATCAGTGGTGGGGAACCTCAGGCCCGAGGGCCGTATAAGGCCCTCAAAGCCACTTGATCCGGCCCGGCCAGGCTCACCTAAACGAGAGGAGATGCCGAGCGCCCGCTGAGATTTTACCACCTGCGGGCGCCCGTCTCCTCCTCAGCAGCAGCCGGAGGCAGGAGCTCGCTCCTGAGCTCCAGCTTCTGGCCCAGGCAGGTTACATGTGTGGCTGTGCGGCGCTATGGGAGAGCCGTCATGACATCTCTCCCATAGTTTAGAGGAGAGGGAGGGCAGCGGTCCGGAAGCAGGATCAGGGCTGGTGAGCATTGTGTTTTGTTTTTTATTTTAATGTGTGTGTAAGCAGCGATACTAGGGGGCATAACTACAGGGGGCATATCTAATGGGGCATAACTACAGGGGACATATCTAATGGGCCAAAACAACTGACAGTGGGCATATCTAATGGGCCAAAACAACTGACAGTGGGCATACCTAATGGGCCAAAACAACTGACTGGGGGCATAACAACTGACTGGGGGCAGGCTAATTTTTAAGTTGATAATTTTTGTATGGCCCCCGAAGGATTTTATAAATATCCAAATGGCCCTTGGTAGAAAAAAGGTTCCCCACCCCTGCTCTATATGCTTCAGAGGATGGAGGAGCAGCAAAAGGCCATTCAAGCCTATACATCTGCCCACGATATAGGCAAAGGAGGTGGAATGCACCTGTCTCAAGCGCAGTGGAGAATGATTTCAACGTTGTGCAAGGTTCTGCTGCCCTTTGAACTTGCCACACGTGAAGTCAGTTCAGACACTGCCAGCCTGAGTCAGGTCATTCCCCTCATCAGGCTTTTGCAGAAGAAGCTGGAGGCATTGAAGGAGGAGCTAAAACAGAGCGATTCCGCTAGGCATGTGGGACTTGTGGATGGAGCCCTTCATTCGCTTAACCAGGATTCACGTGTGGTCAATCTGTTGAAATCAGAGCACTACATTTTGGCCACCGTGCTCGATCCTAGATTTAAAACCTACGTTGGATCTCTCTTTCCGGCAGACACAAGTCTGCAGGGGTTCAAAGAACTGCTGGTGAGAAAATTGTCAAGTCAAGCGGAACGCGACCTGTCAACAGCTCCTCCTTCACATTCTCCCGCAACTGGGGGTGCGAGGAAAAGGCTACGAATTCCGAGCCCACCCGCTGGCGGTGATGCAGGGCAGTCTGGAGCGACTGCTGATGCTGACATCTGGTCCGGACTGAAGGATCTGCCAACGATTACTGACATGTCGTCTACTGGCACTGCATATGATTCTCTCACCATTGAAAGAATGGTGGAGGATTATATGAGTGACCGCATCCAAGTAGGCACGTCAGACAGTCCGTACGTATACTGGCAGGGAAAAGAGGCAATTTGGAGGCCCTTGCACAAACTGGCTTTATTCTACCTAAGTTGCCCTCCCTCCAGTGTGTACTCACCTTGTCAGCAATCGGCGTACGAGGTTACTTCCAGAAAATGTGGAGAAGATGATGTTCATTAAAATGAATTATAATCAATTACTCCATGGAGACATTCACCAGCAGCAATTGCCTCCAGAAAGTACACGGGGATCTGAGATGGTGGATTCCAGTGGGGACGAATTAATAATCTGTGAGGAGGGGGATGTACACAGTGAAAGGGGTGATGAATCGGACGATGATGATGAGGTGGACATCTTGCCTCTGTAGAGCCAGTTTGTGCAAGGAGAGATTGATTGCTTCTTTTTTGGTGGGGGCCCAAACCAACCAGTCATTTCAGTCACAGTCGAGTGGCAGACCCTGTCGCTGAAATAATGGGTTGGTTAAAGTGTGCATGTCCTGTTTATACAACATAAGGGTGGGTGGGAGGGCCCAAAGACAATTCCATCTTGCACCTCTTTTTTCTTTCATTTTTCTTTGCGTCATGTGCTGTTTGGGGAGTATTTTTTGGAAGGGCCATCCTGCGTGACACTGCAGTACCACTCCTAGATGGGCCAGGTGTTTGTGTCGGCCACTAGTGTCGCTTAGCTTACTCACACAGCTACCTCATTGCGCCTCTTTTTTTCTTTGCGTCATGTGCTGTTTGGGGAGTCGTTTTTGGAAGGGCCATCCTGCCTGACACTGCAGTGCCACTCCTAGATGGGCCAGGTGTTTGTGTCGGCCACTAGGGTCGCTTAGCTTACTCACACAGGTACCTCATTGCGCCTCTTTTTTTCTTTGCGTCATGTGCTGTTTGGGGAGTAGTTTTTGGAAGGGCCATCCTGCCTGACACTGCAGTGCCACTCCTAGATGGGCCAGGTGTTTGTGTCGGCCACTTGGGTCGCTTAGCTTAGCCATCCAGCGACCTTGGTGCAAATTTTAGGACTAAAAATAATATTGTGAGGTGTGAGGTGTTCAGAATAGACTGAAAATGAGTGGAAATTATGGTTATTGAGGTTAATAATACTATGGGATCAAAATTACCCCCAAATTCTATGATTTAAGCTGTTTTTTAGGGTTTTTTGAAAAAAACACCCGAATCCAAAACACACCCGAATCCGACAAAAAAAATTCGGTGAGGTTTTGCCAAAACGCGGTCGAACCCAAAACACGGCCACGGAACCGAACCCAAAACCAAAACACAAAACCCGAAAAATTTCAGGTGCACATCCCTACTTTTTGGACATTAGAATGAAGAACGCTGACACACTATTTTAATCTTAATTCACATCTACTAACTTCCATTGCACTTCTATATGTTTTGTTTATGTCATCGATTTTAACCTCTATGTTTCGCCTTAACTTGCAGTCTAAATAAAAACAACTACTTTTTATGAGAATAATAATAAAAGTTAAATTTTATAGAGAAGTGATAACCATACCACCTCTCTTTATGTTCACCGATAGTACAGCCCTTTCCTTTCTTTTGTTGACATTCACTTTAAGCTGTAGTTGGTAGCACCCCCATGATAAATGGTAATTACCAATAACTTATAGGGGTTGTACAAGGAACTTTCGTTCCAAATTCTTATTCAGTTAATTGTGTGTGTGCAGAAACATCCCCATAGATTGTAAACTCCACTGTTGCAGGGAATGATGTGAATGAATGAAAGTCTCTGTAAAGAGCTGCAGAATATATATGCACTGTATAAATAACTGTAAATAAATAATGCAACTGTTAACCTAAAAATAAAAATTGATTTCTCATAAATAATTAATTGAAATCAAATTAATTTGTTCTCAAAGTCCCGGAAACTAGCAAATTGCAGTAAAAAGTCTGGTCTTTGCACCAGAACATGCAGCATCTGACGATATCGTCAGATTGAGCTGCATGCACAGCCGACGGAGGGGGTCGTTAACGATCCCCATGACCGGGCATCGGCTGTCATCTGCAGCATACACACTGGGCGACATAGTAAGCGATATCGGTCAGGAGGGTAACAATGAGCAATGGCCCTCATTCCGAGTTGTTTGCTCTGTAATTTTCTTCGCATCGCAGCGATTTTCCGCTAATTGCGCATGCGCAATGTTCGCACTGCGACTGCGCCAAGTAAATTTGCTAAGAAGTTTGGTATTTTACTCACGGCATTACAAGGTTTTTTCTCCGTGTTATGCACACCAGTGCCAGCAGGTATGTACTGGTGTCTGAATGGAGAGGGATGCAAAACAAATGAACTCACAGACAGACTGGGGAATATGACATTACATACACAGAAGGTGATAGGGTAACAAAATAAACACAAAGTGAACAGAGAAGCCCAAAGGCTAAGAAACTGGGTGTCTCCCTAGTATTAGGAGTGCTCAGATGGAAAGAAGCGAGATGTTGTGATTTAATACGTAGAGAACCCGAAATGCTGTTGCTAAGGGCAACAGTAAAACCTTAAAGGGTTACCAACGGGTGTGGCAGTAAACTCCTTGGTCAGAGATGGAATAATAGACACAAGGAGAGTCTCCAAAACCCTAGTCCTCACTTGCACTGCACTGGTTCAGCTTACTGCCACTAAACTGACACCTGAACACCTTGCACAGTGAGAAAGGATTTTGGCAGGCAAGTCTGAGAATACAGCCGCAAACTTGCTAGGTTCACAGAGTAGCAAAAGAACCCCAGCAGGTTAAACGACTGACTCCAGTCTTACTGCTAGGTCTGGATTGGCAGAGTGTAGTACCGAATCCCAAGGCCTATTTGCAGTAAGCAACAAACAAATACAAAGTTACACAGTACTAGCTAACTTTCAGGAACTGACTAACCAACAAAGATTCAGCAGCATCTGCCTAACCTGAGAAGAGGGTTTATATAGCAGGTGCTGTCCACGCCCCACTCAGACCTCACAGACTGTGAGCACAAAAACCAGCACCGGATCCCCTGCCGTGCACAGAGCCTGTAACCACTGCACAGCAAAAGACCTGAACCGGAGTATCAGCTACGCTCAGGTTACTCCGCTAGCACTTGTCTCCCGGTTGCCATGACGACGTGGCAGCACAGGGCAGGAGACCCTAACAGTACCCCCCCTCTGACGAGGGGTCAAAGAACCCCTACCACCGGGTTTATCCGGGAACTGCGAGAAGAAAGAGCGTATCAGTCTTGGGGCATGAAGATCACAACTGCGCACCCACGACCGCTCCTCCGGGCCATACCCCTTCCAGTGCACCAAAAATGACAGCCGACCCCGAACCATCTTGGAGTCAAGAATCCTTTCAACAACAAACTCCTTCTGGCCACGTATCAGAAGAGGGGAAGGTCTTCCACTGGAAGAAGGATTACCAATCGCCCGTTTTAAAAGGAAACAATGAAATGTTTTATTGATCGGGGTAGATCTAACTGAAATGCCACCGGATTGATAACCCTAGTGATCTTATAAGGACCGATGAACCGGGGGCCTAACTTATGAGATGGCTGTCTCAACTTCAAATTCTTGGTAGACAACCAGACGAAGTCTCCTAATTTGAAGCTGCAGGGTCTTTTCCGCTTATCAAAAACCCTTTTGGTCACCAATGACACAGACACAAGGGCTTTCTTCACTTTCCTCCAAATACCTTTAAGGACCGAAACCACAGAGGAACCACCAGGCATGGAGTCCAGGGGGTCAAAAGAATTGGCCTTAGGATGATGCCCATACACACAAAGGAAGGGAGAGATCCCTGTAGCAGAGTGAGCCGCGTTGTTATAGGCAAACTCCGCCATGGACAGATGAGCAACCCAGTCAGTCTGACACTTGGAGACATAACACCTGAGGAACTGCTCCAAGGACTGGTTCACCCTTTCAGTCTGCCCATTAGACTGCGGATGATAGCCTGACGACAAGCTGACAGAAATCTGGAGATCGGAACAAAATGCCCTCCAGAATTTGGCCACAAACTGGGATCCGCGGTCAGAGACCACATCAAGTGGCAACCCGTGGAGGCGCACAACATGCAGCATAAATAATTCAGACAGGCGTCTGGCCGATGGCAGCCCAACCAGTGGAACGGAGTGCGCCATCTTCGAAAACCTGTCAACAACAACCCAGATGGCTGTCATCCCCGAGGATTTGGGCAAGTCCACCACAAAATCCATTGAAATGTGGGTCCATGGCTTAGATGGAATAGAGAGTGGATGTAATGGGCCAACAGGAACCCCTCTAGGAGTCTTATTTCGGGCACAGATGTCACATGCCCGAACCCACTGATCCACATCCCTAGCCACTGAGGGCCACCACACCGCCCTAGATAGCAACTCCCAAGTTCTGGCAATACCCGGGTGACCTGCCGACTTCTTGGCATGGAATTCCAGGAACACTCGCTGTCTTAACCTAGGAGGCACAAACAAAAGACCTACCGGAAGGTCTGGAGGAGCCTGGTCCTGTGCTCTAAGGACTAATGACAAGAGGTCCTGGGTAATGCCCACTTTAATACATGATGGGGACACAATGGGCAATGGCTCCTCGGTGGTCTCCTGGTTTGGAGCAAAACTCCTCGAGAGTGCATCAGCCTTGATGTTTTTTGACCCAGGACGATATGTTATCACAAAAGTAAAGCGAGCAAAAAACAAAGCCCATCGTGCCTGCCTGGCATTGAGGCGCTTCGCTGACTCTAAATATGCCAAATTCTTATGGTCGGTGAGAATTGAGACCACAAACTTAGCCCCCTCAAGCCAGTGTCTCCACTCCTCGAGTGCATCCTTAATAGCCAACAATTCCCGGTTACCCACGTCATAATTCATCTCGGCAGGCGAAAATTTACGGGAAAAGTAAGCACAGGGATGAAGGCGATTATCAGACACCCTCATCTGAGAGAGCACTGCCCCAATACCCATCTCAGAGGCATCCACCTCCACCACAAAAGGACGCTCTGGATCTGGGTGTCGCAGCACCTTGGCCGAGACAAATGCCCTTTTGAGACGGGCAAAAGCCGCTTTGGCCTCACAAGACCAGTGAGCAACATCCGCCCCTTTCTTAGTGAGTGCCACCAAGGGCACCACTATAGACGAAAGTCCAGCGATAAATCGTCTATAAAAATTCGCAAAGCCCAGAAAACGCTGAAGCGCCTTCAAACTAGTGGGCTGCACCCAATCCAGGACTGCCTGTACCTTGGAAGCCTCCATTTGGAAACCTTCTGGGGAGATAATATATCCTAGAAATGCGATTTGCTGAACTTCATATTCGCACTTCTCCAGCTTCGCCCCAAGCCAGTGGTCTCTGAGTTTCTGGAGGACTAAGCGTACATGCTTCCGATGTTCCTCCAGGGAATGGGAGAAGATTAGGATGTCATCTAAGTATACAACTAAGAATCTATCCAAATATTCCCTGAGCACATCGTTCATGAAGTCCTGGAAGACTGCCGGGGCATTACAGAGCCCAAAAGGCATCACCAAATATTCATAATGCCCTGAGTGGGTATTAAAGGCAGTCTTCCATTCATCCCCCTCTCTTATTCGGATTAGAATGTACGCACCGCGTAGGTCAATCTTAGAAAAAATGGTGGCAGTACTGGTCAAACAAGACCGAAATGAGAGGCAGTGGGTATGAGTTTTTAATCGTGATACGGTTCAATTCCCTGAAGTCGATGCAGGGTCGCAACGAACCGTCCTTTTTACCCACGAAGAAGAACCCCGACCCAACTGGAGACTGTGAAGGTCTGATAAATCCCTTAGCCAAGTTCTCCTGAATGTACTCTGCCATAGCCTGAGTCTCAGGACGTGACAGGGAGTACAACCTGCTCTTGGGAAGCTTAGCATTCGGCAACAAATCAATGGCACAGTCATAGGGGCGATGGGGAGGTAGTACCTCTGCAACTTTTTTGGAGAACACGTCCGCAACATCCTGGCAATCCTGGCAAACTTAGCTGCGAAAGCCTGACTGGAAGGCTCAAGCAACCCCTGAAACAATCAGTACCCCAACTAAGAATCTCCCCAGAGACCCAGTCAAATTGAGGATTGTGGGCTCTTAACCAGGGCAACCCCAACACCAATGGGGCAAAAGTACAGACAGTCACATAAAAGGACATTTTTTCAGAGTGTGTGGCTCCAATAAACAAAGAAATCTGGCTAGTGCAAGAGGTAATTTTACCCTGGGATAATGGTTCCCCGTTTAACCCACAAATCTCAATTTCCGATGCCAAGGGTACTAAGGGAACAGAGTGTTTCAGGGCGAATTGGTGGTCCATAAAAACCCCGTCGTCCCCACTGTCCACAAAGGCCTCAGTCTTGACAGTTTGACTGAGGATCTTCAAGGTCACCGGAATGATAAAAGTCTTCTTGGGAAATTCTGACTTCTGGCCTGACAGGATATTTCCCATCACCCTCAGGCCCTGAAGTTTTCCGGCTTTTCTGGGCATGATACTACCACATGGCCTTTATTCCCACAGTACAAACACAACCCCTGCTGTCTCCTCCGCGTCTTCTCACGCGAGGAGAGGCGGGTAGCCCCAATCTGCATAGGCTCCTTGGAAAATTCCTCAGAGTCTGAGGTTCCCTTGGGAAAGAAGGAAACCTCGGTCTCCCTTTCAAGCCTACGCTCTCTCAGCCGTCTATCCACCCGGATGGATAACTGCATGAGCTGATCCAAGCTATCAGGCAAGGGATATTGTACCAGTTGGTCTTTTATCTGGTTAGAAAGACCTCTTCGGTACTGGTGTCTCAGGGCTGGGTCATTCCACTGGGTATCATGGGCCAACCTCCGAAACTCCGTACAATAAACCTCAACTGGCCTTCGCCCTTGCTTAAGGATCGAAATCTGAGCCTCGGCTGAGGCAGTCTTGTCAGGGTCATCATACAACATGCCCAGTGCCGTAAAAAAAGCATCAACACTTTTAAGCGACGGACAGTCAGGCTGCAACCCATATGCCCAGACCTGTGGGTCTCCTTGTAGCAAGGAAATCACTATGCCCACCCGCTGAATCTCCGACCCAGAAGACTGAAATATAGCTTGCAGCTCTCCTTGAAACAAAAGAACTGCGAGCGATCTCAAGAAAAACGATCCGGGAGATTTACTTTCGGCTCCTTAACCCCTGAAGATGCTGCTGCTGCGGGAGCTCCGCCAGCGGCCTGCGAGGTGTGTATTTTAATGGACAAATCATTAAATTGTCGAGTCAGGACCTGCACCAGACATCTCTGTGCAGTTTCTGAGTAGCTCGAGACTTACTCGGCATCTGCGATCAGTTCAGTGCATGTCGTTCCTGGTTTGACGTCACAAACACACCCAGCGTTCGCCCAGACACTCCTCCGTTTCTTCAGCCACTCCTGCGTTTTTCCCAGAAACGGTAGCGGTTTTTTCCCACACGCCCATAAAACGACCAGTTTCCGCCCAGAAACACCCACTTCCTGTCAATCACATTACGATCACCAGAACAAAGAAAAAAACGTGAGTAAAATTCCTAACTGCATAGCAAATTTACTTGGCGCAGTCGCGGACATTGCGCATGCGCACTAAGCGGAAAATCGCTGCGATGCGAAGAAATTTACAGAGCGAACAACTCGGAATGACCACCCTAGATTGCAGTGTAAGAATAAAGCAGCCAGTATTTACTCTGCACAGAAACAAAAATAACCCACCCAAATATAACTCTCTCTGCAAATGTTATATCTGCCCCCCCCTGCAGTGCACATGGTTTTGCCCAGTTGCT
The DNA here is from genome assembly GCF_028390025.1 of Pseudophryne corroboree. Classification (NCBI taxonomy): domain Eukaryota; kingdom Metazoa; phylum Chordata; class Amphibia; order Anura; family Myobatrachidae; genus Pseudophryne; species Pseudophryne corroboree. The sequence continues at coordinate 789,459,929 of NC_086449.1, read as the reverse complement.
AATAAACTTGCTGCTGCGATCAACTCAGAATTACCCTCAAAGAGAGCTACTACAGCATTTTGCAGAGCCATGCAATACCTTCTGGTCTACACCAACTTGATCTGTCCCCCTCACATTCTGGCTGCCTGGTTCTGCTGCCGCACAAAAGGGATAGCAAGTGATGTTAGTGTGCTCCTGCAGAGGTTGGGTCACCTGACAGAGAGTGGACCCGGGGTACAGTTTTCCCTGCACCAATCCCTTAATCTGACTATGGGAACTTCATCCTACATCAAAATAATGTCCCAAAACATATCTCCAGGCAACTTTAGAACTATCTTCAATGAACAGAACAAGACGGTAGGCTTCAACAAATCAGAGAAAACAAGTGCAGTCTCCAGACTTAAACCCCATCAAGCAAGTTTGAGATGAAATGGACAGAAGGTGAAAGCAAAGCCACCTATAAGTGCAGCACAAGTGCTGGAACTTCTGCAAGAGTGTGGTTAAGAACTTCACAAACAAGTTTTGACTTCCACTGTAGAAAGAATGGCACATGTGTGTTTGGGATGTAGCTCCTTTACCGGCGGTCGGGATTCCGGCAGTCTGGATACCGATGCCGGATTCCCGACCACTTACAATGCTGGCTGCCAGAATAGCAGCATACGGGCTATTCCCACTCGTGGGTGTCCATGATACCCATAGAGTGGGAATAGAAGCTGTGGCGAGCTCATCGAGTAACTGAGACCGCAAGGGGCTCCGTTGCGACCGCTGGCATACTGACGGCCGGGATTCCGCGTGTTCTGCGGTTATATCTGCTCTAGGCGGTTATGTATAGGCAAAATGATTCTATAATTTTTTTTTATCTGCAATTGTCTATTCATTCTGTGCTTTCATTTCAGTGTACATATTTATTTATTTATTACCAGTTATTTATATAGCGCACATATATTCCGCAGCGATTTACAGAGAATATTTGCCCATTCACATTAGTCCCTTCCCCAGTGGAGCTTACAATCTATATTCCCTATCACATGTACACGCACTCACATTCACACTAGGGTTAATTTTGTTGGGAGCCAATTAACCTACCAGTATATTTTGGATTGTGGGAGGAAACTGGAGTACCCGGAGGAAACCCACGCAAGTACGGGGAGTATATACAAACTCCACACAGGGCCACGGGGGGTACATATTAAACATTTTAATAAAAAGTGGAAAAATGGGAGTATTCTAAACCTTTGACTGGTACTGTACATAGTTACTTTTATTTGTTCCTCCTAGTGATGAATTTAACACCTCAGATGTAATATTTTTATTACTATTATGCAATATTGTGGAATTTGACACATAGTGGGGTATTCAATTATCCGCAAATTCGCGGCAATTTTTCGGCCGATTGCCGCGAAAAATTTTCGTGCCGAAAATTGCAGCGAAAACGCTCCGTTTTTCAATTTTTCGCAAATTCGCTGCAATTTTTCGCACGAAAATTTTTCGCGGCAATCGGCCGAAAATTGCCGCGAAAACGCTCCATTTTTCGACCTATTCAATTCCGACCGGGTTTCACGTGAAAATTCTTGCAGTGAAAAGTGCAGGTGAAAATGGGGAAATCAGCCTGTACCCCAAAAAATGCTAAACTAACATAGGAAAACAGAAGAGAAGTGTGTTAGAGATCACATTAGAGAGTTTTTGGGGACTTAAATTGTGTGAAATGGCGGTTATATGCATTTTTTTTAAAATGCAAAAAAATGATAGAAAGCAAGTTTTTTTGAGCAAAATAAATGCTCTCACTAAATTGGGGGTACATGAAAATGGGTATAAGTATATATTAGGGTCATTTTAGGGTACTTTAAAAAAAAGTGGAAACAGACCGATTACTCCCATCTGCAAGCCTAAAAAACACCTGTCCCACTCATAAAGCACCCCAATATACCTGTCCCATACCTTGAACCCCAATTTCCATCACTTTTTACTTTTTCACCCCAAAAATGACATGTCATTATTGGCCAATTAAAAATAATTAAAAACTTCAACGTGCCTAATTAGTCATAAAGGGGGGTGTCCCAGGAGTTCTGTACCATATCCAAACATTTTTACCTTAAAATAGTGACTTTTCCCAACTTTTCACCTGCTTCAGAGAAGGTGAAGTGAAATTAGTGAAAACACGATCACCGATAAATTTTCCAGGATAATTTAATAGGCTGTAATTGCATTTCACGTGAAAAGTCCGGTTTTTCACCCGAAAACCGGACTTTTCACGTGAAAAGTCCGTTATCACTGCTAATTGAATATGGCCCTTTCTAGGGTATTCAATTATCCGCAAATTCGCGGCAATTTTTCGCCCGAAAATTTTTCGCGGCAATCGGCCGAAAATTGCTGCGAAAACGCTCCGTTTTTCAATTTTTCGCAAATTCGCGGCAATTTTTCGCCCGAAAATTTTTCGCGGCAATCGGCCGAAAATTGCCGCGAAAACGCTCCGTTTTTCGACCTATTCAATTCCGACCGGGTTTCACGTGAAAATTCTTGCAGTGAAAAGTGCAGGTGAAAATGGGGAAATCAGCCTGTACCCCAAAAAATGCTAAACTAACATAGGAAAACAGAAGAGAAGTGTGTTAGAGATCACATTAGAGAGTTTTTGGGGACTTAAATTGTGTGAAATGGCGGTTATATGCATTTTTTTTTAATGCAAAAAAATTATAGAAAGCAAGTTTTTTTGAGCAAAATAAATGCTCTCATTAAATTTGGGGTACATGAAAATGGGTATAAGTATATATTTGGGTAATTTTAGGGTACTTTAAAAAAAAGTGGAAACAGACCGATTACTCCCATCTGCAAGCCTAAAAAAACACCTGTCCCACTCATAAAGCACCCCAATATACCTGTCCCATACCTTGAACCCCAATTTCCATCACTTTTTACTTTTTCACCCCAAAAATGACATGTCATTATTGGCCAATTAAAAATAATTAAAAACTTCAACGTGCCTAATTAGTCATAAAGGGGGGTGTCCCAGGAGTTCTGTACCATATCCAAACATTTTTACCTTAAAATAGTGACTTTTCCCAACTTTTCACCTGCTTCAGAGAAGGTGAAGTGAAATTAGTGAAAACATGATCACCGATAAATTTTCCAGGATAATTGAATAGGCTGTAATTGCATTTCACGTGAAAAGTCCGGTTTTTCACCCGAAAACCGGACTTTTCACGTGAAAAGTCCGTTATCACTGCTAATTGAATATGGCCCTTTGTCTGAGAGAAAACTGATTTCATATATACAGCAGCTTACAGACATGTAATAGGAAAGTTAACTTGCACTCTCTGGCTTTAGCCATGACTAAAATGAATGTGCAGGTTATTTCAGCCACTGCCAGGTATATCTTGTTCCATAAACCAACCTAAGCGTAGGAAGACGTCTGTCACTGGTGACAGGTGAACGAATCATCATTATCGTCCTTCTCACTTCCCTTCATTATTTCTCCCACTGTTAAGATCTTTTCAATAGTTCCAACGCACGGTGAGGAGGTTGTGCATTGAAAAGGACTCCAGATAAGTTGGAGAGGCTGGAGGAGGTCTGTAGACAAAAGGCGGGCGCAAGATGAGAGTGATATTGTTTCTTTTTCAGTTTTAGTTTCTAAGTATAATGTTTTTTTGGTTCCGATCTTACACCTCACTTCTGTTGGCTAGCAGGGTAGGGAATTACACCAACAGTAAAAAGACAATGGGAGAAACTCGGTTACTGTCTCAGGCACAGCAAGGACTGTCAGACATAAAGTATCACAATATGCAAACAAGGGGGCTATAGATATAAAACATATATACATAAAATATGTTCCTTATAGAAGTCAAACTTTTTGAGGAGATAATCCGGCAGTCCACTTTATAATCTTTCCAAAGGTGTTCTCCTCTAAAACCTACTTTCTCTTACGTCCCATGGCGTATAGATGGGTCCCTTGGGAGCCATGGGCACTTTAAGAGTTTAATAGTGTGGGCTGGCTCCTCCCTCTATGCCCCTCCTACCAGAGTCAGTTTAGAAAATGTGCCCAGTAGAACCGGTCACAGCTAGGGGAGCTCCTAGGAGTTTTTCTAGTTTTTTTTAAAGAGTTAGGTACATGGAGGCTGCTGGCAACAGGACAGGGAGGCTGCTTCAAAGCAGGACAACCAATTTTATTGGGATCATAAAGAACAAACAGCGAGTCAGATTTTCTGTGACGAGCTGTTCGTTTTACAAGCACCTTCAAAGCCCTCCCAACATCCAAAGACTTTGAAGTATCAAAGGTGTCGGTAACAACCGGAACCAAGATAGGTTGGTTGATGTGAAACGCAGACACCACTTTAGGAAGAAATTGCTGACGAGTTCTGAGTTTAGCTCTGTCCTTATGGAAAATTAAGTAGTGTCAAAGTCGAAAAATATTGCAGTACACACATCACGTACAAACAACACACAGATTGCCTCCGCGCGTGTACTTGTTCTGCTGTGCGTGCACATATTCACAATTTGCGTATGGACGCTCCCGCGATCGTGCGCATCAGCGCGTGGTATGGGTATTTACGGAGAATCTGTGAACGCATGGAGAGCTATCAAAATACATTACATATTTAATCCAAATAGTGCACAATGTACACATAGTCCCCCTGCACCACACCAGAAAGTAACAACAGTTTAAATGGTTTCAGAACAAAGGGATTCACCTTTACAGGATAAGAGGGGACAGACTAAGGTTATAAGGTGGTGTTTGGTAGCCAGCTGTACGGTATTTTAAGGGTAACATTCTGGTGTTGGTTAGAGGGAGATCGCATGTTCCTGCGGATAGTTATGTGCAGAAGCAGAATATAGATATAAACTGTATTTACTGTATATTATTTATGCGGCGGGAATCCAGAGGAGACCACCCACAAGAGCAGTTGGGAAAGACATCACCTACCTTTTCAAATCAACCTATGACCTCTCCTGTACTGTAAAAGTGCATTCCTGTGTCCAATGGACAAAGGGATTACAGTATCCATTGTATTGCTTTTGGAAGAATTGTATAAATAAAGCCTGCTGCAGCCTAGCCTGACACAAGACTCACAAAGTTATCTATCAGATGACCGGTGACCGGCCGGGTTGCGCAAGCGATTCCAATCACGTATGTACATTGACTGTAGCCATTATTCTGTTATATTGTCTTGTATTGTAGTGTATGATTTGTATTGTAAACCCCCTTTCAGAAATAATCCACTGTGTTGTCGGAACCCAGCGGTAAAATCACAATTGGTGTGGTGTATTTCTTTCCCTGCTAAGGTTTAAAGTATAATAACATCACACTGCATTGCTGCATAAGGTTTAAAGTGTAATAGCAACACACTGCATTGCTGCATAAGGTTTAAAGTGTAATAGCATCACACTGCATTGCTGCATAAGGTTTAAAGTATAATAACATCACACTGCATTGCTGCATAAGGTTTAAAGTGTAATAGCATCACACTGCATTGCTGCATAAGGTTTAAAGTGTAATAGCATTGCATTGCATTACTGTAAAGGTTTAAAGTGTATCTCTGGGTGTGCGCGCGCTGTGTGTACTTTGTACCCCCAGCGCGGCGTTTGTATGCAAAGTCCGTACAGTGATATGGGACTCTGTACACTAATAGCGTATAAGGTGCGTAGAGTGTGAATTAAGTATAGCGGACGCAGCGGCTGATGGTTTAAAGTGTATTTAAGGTATGTTTAAGGTATAGCTTTCATTCCTGTTAGATAATCGACATAATCAATTGAGGGCATCGTCCGGTTTTCCACATATCCACAGCCTAACAGGTCACAGCAGACTTAACCTATCAGCAAAAGGGTGGACAGGTATCCTACGTATCCTTTTCTTGGTCGGTGGATGCACTGAGAAACCCTATTTGCTGATTAGACGACGTCTGCTCTGTAGGGATGCTGGTAGAATTCGTAAGGTAAACAGAAAAAAAGCTATTTAAAATCTGTGAATTTATTTTTTGGCGCCAAATGCGTACGCAACAAAAGCGTACACCCATACTCTTTGTACACCCGCTCACATTGTTGCCATAGGACTGATTGCTAGATTCATAATATAAATATTAAGGAAGTAAGTGTAAAACACAAACACAGTCTGGCCTAGTTATAAGGGTTTATACAGAAAAGAAACTGTGTGGCGTGTTAAGTGAGCGATTATAGTTAATATTGCTCATATTTATAGAAATTGTGTGAGTTGTTTTATTGCGTCTGCACATAACTACACGTGGTACGGAACGTGAGGACAGCGTACACAAAGCGTGCACGTGGGGCAAGGCCGCACACGTGGCATAGAGGTACGCACGGTTGCGTAATTACGCAAGCTTGCGTAGCGTTGTGTGCGCATAATAAAACCACACGATAGTTAGTTTCGTTTAAAGGTGGGACAGTAGCCACACTACAATAGCACAAGATTGCCCAGTTTCCAAAGTTTAGTATAAAACTCTTATTTACTGTATTGTCTCTGGGAGTAAAACTGCTTATCCAAATGAATGATAATTTTCTGTACAGAAAAACCAAAGTGTATTTGAGTGAGCGAACGTAGGAGCGAGTGGAAACTTGAACCCCGGAATTCGGAATCTCGTTGTGTGGTACATCAAGTGAGTGGAGACTTGGTGGCGTGAGGCAGCTGACTCACGTTAATATAAGGTTTAATACGTAAGTCGTGAGGAGACTTACAGGAGCGTGGTAGGGAATTGTGTGTGACCCATATAGTTTTTTTTTAATATACGCTCCGGCTGAGGTTTCGCAGCCTGAAAATCGATTCCAGTGGACGTATGGCAGATAAGTAACAAGTACCTATACGCAGTGTGATTGGACCGTGCGTTTGTGGGTGCGATATATAGCGCAACGTGATGTCCTTTTTACGAGCTTTTGCGTAAAATCGCGGTATCGTCAGCGCTGTATAGAGCATACGCAAGCGTGATTTGTGTTTAAAAGTGCTTAGGGAGTTTTCGCTGGTCTCTCTCAGGAAAATCTCCAACGACCGATACTTTACTGGAAAGGGTAAGTTATTCCTAAAAACTTCCAATAAATATAGGTCACATAGGGTCCTAAGTTGGGTACATTGCCTTCGCTATTGACAGTGTATGGTAGTACTGGCCAACGTGGGCAGTGAGCGGGTGAAGAGCGCTCGGAGAAATTTCACCGTTACCTTATATTGAGTATTTTGGTGTTTGTGGGAAAAGGCCCACAATTATGGGAGCCAGTTGCTCAAGTAAGGGACGTTTTGTAACCAGGGTTCAGGTTGAAGAGCCGCGGCCCATGGGGTCAGCGAAGTTTGAAGGAAAAAGTATTGAAAACTTTTTGTCTGAATGGGAACGTACGACTGACAAAGATAGGGTACCATTCCCTAAAGTGGGCAGTTTTGAACCAGAGGTATTGCTGAATTTAAGGATAAGGATATGTTTAATAAAGTCCAGAAAACAAAGGATTAGACATAATGATTGTTTAAAATTATGGCAACAGGAGGGGGATATGCAAAGAGAACAAATTCGCAAAACAGGTTCAAAACCTAGCGGGAATAAGAACACAAACACACCATTGTCGACACAGGTCAAAGGGGAAGAGATGGCTACAGTCAATGGTATATCCGTAAATGATAGTAGTATGCAAAAACAATGTATTAACCCTAATTTTTGCAAGATGTATCCTGTTTCGAAGTCTTTTCAAGGTTATAGGTCACAAGAAGATGAAGGATCCAGCCAAATTCCAGCTCTCCTCCAAACAGTCACTTTGCAGGAAACTCAGGTGGGGTCTGTCCAACCAGGTAGAGCAGTAACAGTATTCCCCAATGAAAGAACTGGGGAGGTCACAGCTACCGGTAAGTGTGAGACAGTTCATTGCACAGAGACAACAACACCTCACAGTAAACAGATTAGGAACGGAACGGTAGGAATACACCCTGTCTTGGAAATAGTAACTCCCAATGGGGGAACCGATAGTCAGGGAGTAATCCTCACCAGGAATAATGCAATGTATTGCCCGTGGCCCAGAGATGAGCTGCAATCAATCATTTCAGAATTCCCCGACCCTCGGAAGCATTTAGCCAGATGTCAGAAATTCATCAGAGATCTGGGTAATGCGTATGAACCGACAAACAAACACTGGCGGACATTTTTTAAAGCGTGCCTACCCCCTAATATTGACACCCAAATATTTATCACTGATTGTAGGTTAGAGTCGGATAGTCTTATGACTAACGAAAACAATCAGGAGAACTTAGAACAAATTAATAGACAACTAGAGTTGTGTTTCCCCATTCACGTTAAGTGGAGAAGAATTTTCTCCATAAAACAGAGGGAAAATGAAATGACATCTGAATATTTCCATCGGGCGCTGCAAATAATGGATAGATACATTGGGGTATCAGATACAGGGAACGATGCGAATTATAGGGAAGTGGCTGTCTCTGTGTTAATGGACAGACTCAATAAGACAGTAAGGGACAGGGTACAAACATCTTTGCCTAATTGGAAAGGGGCCACAGTAGCTTGTCTTAGAGAGTGCGCAATTGTACACCACAAGAATATTGTTAGGCATAGAAAACAACAGGAGGAGAGGCTGAGGATTGGAAGTATACAGGCCCTTACACCAAAGTCTTATCAGCCTAAAACCCAGACCCCTGCTGTTTGGAAAAGACCTAGATTATGTTACACTTGTGAAAAGGAAGGGCATTTTGCCAGAGATTGTAGGTATAGTAGAACACATAGCCAATAAAGACCCCTAGACAGAGAAAACAAGCCACATTATTAAACACATAGACGGGATCAAGGGACATATAGTAAGGAATCATGGTACAGTATAGAAAAACACAGATTCGGTTAATGGGAAGAACAGAATAAATGCAACTTTTCCCTTTTGACAGAACTTACTGGGGTTAGGAGGAGGCCTCTAAACTTCTGCTTCTCTCTCTAGCAGAAGTGACCTCTAAGTAACTTAACAGGAGTTTTGTTAGAGATGGTAAACATATTGGGGGTAATTCCAAGTTGATCGCAGCAGGAATTTTTTTAGCAGTTGGGCAAAACCATGTGCACTACAGGGAAGGCAGATTTAACATGTGCAGAGAGAGTTAGATTTGGGTGTGGTGTGTTCAATCTGCAATCTAATTTGCAGTGTAAAAATAAAGCAGCCAGTATTTACCCTGCACAGAAATAAAATAACCCCCCCAAATCTAACTCTTTCTGCACATGTTATATCTGCCTCCCCTGCAGTGCACATGGTTTTGCGCCCAACTGCTAAAAAAATTCCTGCTGCGATCAATTTGGAATTACCCCCATTGAGTGCTCCCGCCCAGGAAGCACAAAATATGTTAGATACCCACGAAGACTAATGTTGTATTTCACTGTTTTAGATGCATGTCCATCACAGGTAGAGGAAATTATCTCAAAGATACCGGGTTCCCTATGAATTTAGAATGGACAGGACACTGGATTGATGGCTGGGATAGTCCCAGTAGAGATATAACAAACATAGATTTTTTTTTTGGTGAGCAGACAGAGAAGACAATCATTCCCCTTACTGCCCAATCCAGATGTCACACTTTGTAAAATCTTCTTTGCCTCTACCAACTTATCTGTTACTAAACTCTATGTGATTTGTCTTCAAAGCTTCCTCTTCATCTCTTACGTCCACCGACAGGGTTACAGTTCAGACGCCACAGGCCTACTCGGTCTTTCGGAGTTCTGCCCAAACCAAGTATATCTCACCAGCATAGCGACACCAGTATTAACGCAGTATGCCTGGTCATGCACAAAGGGTGGAGAAAGAGAATACTGGTGAAGGGAGACTGTGCATAGATACCGATATACATGATGGCGTGACAGCCTGATGGTGAACACAAATCTGAAAAATTTTCTTTTTATTATTTCCTTTCTCTTTTCACTTTCCACAGATGGTTTACTTCACACAACTGATAATACACAACAGTTAAACACATTGAAATACAAGATTTATGTTCCCTACAGAAAGGCAGGACTGTTGAAGGGCATCCGAGCACAGATCTAGAACGATACACCCATCCGGAAAAGACATCAGCCCTACCCAAGAATGTTTATGAAAATGTTATGTGAATGTATTTTAGATATGTGTCTTATCTTCATCTCTACAACCTTCAGTTAATGACACACATAGTCGACAGGTGATATCCACATATACTAGCACTCACATATGTTCCCCCTCCATTTATCATCAACTACATGTGCACCCCATTTGTTGGAACAAGAAGCCGAAAAGAGCTCGGTAGTGTTTGTTGGCCCACTTACAGACCCTTAATATGGGATGAGAAGGATTTAATGTATACTTCGCAATACCTCAAAGCTTATTTAGAACATATACGGCACAATGATACATGCCCCTCAGACTTGGATTCATACATACATGCTTTTTACTATCCCACTAGGTCATACATTTCTTACCTACCACTCTCCTCCGTCCATCCAAAACTTCTGTAGATATTGTGTAGATATTTTCTGTTTAGTGATTAGATAGTGGCAGTTATTGGTGACTGCCAAAGGGTGGATTGTCAAAGTCGAAAAATACTGCACTACACACATCACGTACAAACAACACGCAGATGGCCTCCTCGCGTGTACTTGTTCTGCTGTGCGTGCACATATTCGCAATTTGCGTATTGTCGCTCCTGCAGTCGTGCGCATCAGCGTGTGGTATGGGTATTTACGGTAGAATCTGTGAACGCATGGAGAGCTATCAAAACACATTCATATTTAATCCAAATAGTGCACAATGTACACAATGTCCCCCTGCACCACACCAGAAAATAACAATAGTTTAAATGGTTTCAGAATAAAGGGATTCACCTTTACAGGATAAGAGGGGACAGACTAAGGTTATAAGGTGGTGTTTGGTATCCAGCTGTAGGGTATTTTAAGGGTAACATTCCGGTGTTGGATTGCGGAAGATCGCATGTTCCTGCGGATAGTTATGTGCAGAAGCAGAATATATAAACTGTATTTACTGTATATTATGTATGCGGCGGGAATCCAGAGGAGATCACCCACAAGAGCAGTTGGGAAAGACATCGCCTACCTTTTCAAATCGACCTATGACCTCTCCTGTACTGTAAAAGTGCATTCCTGTGTCCAATGGACAAAGGGATTACAGTATCCATTGTATTGCTTTTGGAAGAATTGTATAAATAAAGCCTGCTGCAGCCTGGCCTGTCAAGACTCACAAAGTTATCTATCAGATGACCGGGGACCGGCCGAGTTGCGCAAGCGATTCCAATCACGTTAAAAGTGTATTTAAGGTATGTTTAAGGTATAGCTTTAATTCCTGTAAAGATAATCAGCTTTATCAATAGGGGCTCTTGTGAAACGACGCCCCCATCTCTGACACACGTCTTGCTGAAGCCAAGGCCAACAGTGTGACTGTCTTGCACGTAAGATACGATACTTCTACCTCCTGTAACGGTTCAAACCAGTCCGATTGGAGGAACTGCAACACCAAATTGAGATCCCAAGGTGCCGTGGGAGGCACAAAGGGAGGTTGGATGTGCAGAACACCTTTCAAGAATGTCTGGACCTCAGGGAGAGAAGCCAGTTGTTTTTGAAAGAAAATACACAAGGCAGAAATCCAGACTTTTATGGAGCCTAGACGTAGGCCCACATCCACACCACACGCAGGAAATGTCCCAGCAGAATTTTTTCTGCTCTCACACCAAGAGACGTATTTCTTCCAAATGCAATGTTTAGACGTTAACCCCTTCCTGGCTTGGATTATAGTCTGGATGACCTTGTCAGGGATCCCTCTCCTGTCTAGAATCCGCCGTTCAACTTCCATTCCATTTAACGTAAGTCTTGATAGACGAACGGCCCTGTTGCAGAAGATCCTTGCGAAGAGGTAAAGGCCACGGATCTTCGAGGAGCATCTCCAGAAGATCCGCATACCAGGCCCTTCTTGGAACGTCCGGAGCAATGAGTATTCCTTGAACCTTTTCCCTTTTTAGAATTTTTGGGATCAGAGGAAGTGGAGGAAACACGTACACCATCTGATAGACCCATGGAGTCATCATAGAGCGTCTACCGCCACAGCCTGTGGGTCTCTCGACCTGGAACATTACCGCTTGAGCTTCTTGTTGAGACGAGAGGCCATCATGTCAATTTGTGGATATCCCCACCGATGTGTCAAGCACCTGAACACCTCTGGGTGAAGGCCCCACTCCCCCGGGTGCAGGTCGTGTCTGCTGAGGAAGTCTGCTTCCCAGTTGTCTACTCCCAGAATGAAGACTGCCGACAATGCCACGGTGTGTTTTTCTGCCTTGAGAAATCTTGACACCTCTGACATCAGGATTTTGGTACTTACCGATAAATCCCTTTCTCCGATTCCACAGGGGCCACTGGAGCGTAGTTACAATGGGGAATAGTAGGCAGTAATTGGGAGCTGGCACTTTAAAAAAATTCTAACCCTGTGGCTAGCTCCTCCCCTACTATCTCCCCTCCAAGCCAGTATACGTAAAACTGTGCCCAAGGAGAGCTGTAATAAAGAAAACCATAAGGTAGAGGAGGTTATTGACGTCTACTTAACCAGGATAACCCAAACTAACCCTGGAATCGAACCTAATAATAAACAGGTTAACCTGAACTCAACAAGCGGTCATTGAACCGCAAACCGTTAAGCAAAAAACAACAAGGAGGAACAGCGCTGGGCGGGCGTCCAGTGGCCCCTGTGGAATCGGAGAAAGGGATTTATCGGTAAGTACCAAAATCCTGATTTCTCCTTCATACACTAGGGGCCACTGGAGCGTAGTTACAATGGGGACGTCCCAGAGCTCCCAGAACGGGTGGGAGAGCGCTGAGAGTCCTGTAAAACCGCTTGGCCAAAGTGAGATGCAGAGGCCGCAAAAGTGTCAAACTTGTAGAATTTGACAAACGTATGACGGCCGGACCAAGTAGCCGCCCGACATAAAGTAGTCATAGAGACCCCCCGGGCAGCCGCCCAAGAAGGTCCCACAGAGCGTGTGGAGTGTGCTGAAATGGAAGATGGAGGTTCCCGAGAAGCCGCCAAATAAGCTTGTCTGATGGTCAGTCGAATCCATCGAGACAAGGTCTGCTTAGAGGCTGGCCAACCACGGCGGGCAGCGTCGTACAGCACAAATAAGGAATCAGACTTCCGAAGAGCCGAAGTCCTATCCACATAGATCTTGAGCGCTCTTACAACGTCTAATGATCTCGCATCCGGAGAGTCCCCTGAGAGGGCCGGGACGACAAGCGGCTGATTGATGTGAAAATCAGACACCACTTTAGGTAGAAAGGACATACGAGTACGAAGCTCGGCCCTATCCGCATGAAACACCAGGTAAGGAGACCTGCAAGAGAGAGCCCCCAGTTCCGACACCCGTCTAGCTGAAGCCAGCGCCAGGAGAAGAACCACCTTCCAGGTGAGATATTTTATCTCGACTGATTCCAGGGGCTCAAACAATGAAGACTGCAGAAAGGACAGGACAAGACTGAGGTCCCATGGCGCTGTCGGAGGACGGAAGGGAGGCTGTATTCGAAGAACCCCTTGAAAGAAGGTCTGAACCTCAGGCAGCAAGGCTAACCGTTTCTGGAAGTAAACCGAAAGAGCAGAGACCTGCACTTTTAGTGAGCCCAGTCTTAGGCCTGCTGAAAAACCCGCCTGCAAAAATCGGAGAAGACGGGCTAAGCTATACACGGAAGGAGAAAATTCTCGACGTTCACACCATGCTACATAAGCCTTCCAAATGCGGTAGTAGTGAGAAGATGTAACCGACTTTCTAGCCCGAAGCATAGTAGGTATAACTGTACGAGGAATCCCCTTCCTTGTCAAGATGGCTTTCTCAACAGCCACGCCGTCAAACGTAGCCTGCGTAAGTCTGGATAACAAAAAGGACCCTGTTGTAGAAGGTCGTCTCGTAGTGGTAGGGTCCAAGGCTCGGCCACCGACAACAGATGTAGAGCAGAGTACCAAACCCTGCGTGGCCAATCCGGAGCCACTAGGAGAACCAGAGCGTCTTCTCTCTTGATGCGTTGCAGAACCTTCGGCAACAGCGGGAAAGGAGGAAAGAGGTAAACGAACTGGAAATTCCAAGGAGCCGTGAGAGCATCCACGCCCGCCGCCGCCGGGTCCCTCGTCCGAGAGTAGTAAAGAGGCAACTGATGGTTCAGGCGGGACGCCATGAGGTCGATCTGTGGTTTTCCCCACCGGCGGACCAGTTGCCAAAACACCTGGGGATGTAGTGACCATTCTCCCGGGTGCATGTCCTGCCGGCTTAGATAGTCGGCTTCCCAATTGTCCACTCCCGGAATGAATATTGCAGAGAAGGACAGAGCATACTTCTCCGCCCAGAGAAGGATGTTGGTGACTTCCCTCATCGCTGCGCGGCTGCGAGTGCCGCCCTGACGGTTGATGTATGCTACCGTCGTGGCGTTGTCAGACTGAACTCTGACCGCTCGACCTCGCAGGAGGTGATGTTCCTGCAGCAGGGCGTTGTACACCGCCCTTAGCTCGAGGATGTTTATGTGGAGAGCGGATTCGTGGATTGACCAATGCCCCTGAAACTGATGTCCCAGGGTCACTGCTCCCCAGCCTCGCAGACTGGCGTCCGTGGTGAGGAGAGTCCAATCCCATATGCCGAACCGTCTTCCTTCCAACAGATGGGTCGACTGGAGCCACCAGAGCAGCGATGACCGTGCCTTTGGAGATAGCGTCACCCGCTGATGAAGGAACAGATGAGATCCTGACCATTGATTTAGAAGACACAGCTGAAACGGTCGAGAGTGGAAGCGACCGTACGGAAGAGCCTCGAACGCTGCTACCATCTTTCCCAGCAGGCGAATGCACAGATATACTGACACCCGACGGTGTTGAAGGACCAGTCTTACCAGTGTCTGCAGAGAAAGTATCTTGTCCCGCGGAAGGAAAACCCTCTGATGGACTGTGTCGAGAATCATTCCCAGAAACAACAGCCGTTGTGAGGGGCATAAGTGAGACTTCGGAAAATTCAGGACCCACCCGTGTCGGATCAGAAGGTCCTGTGTCATCCGGATATTCTGAAGTAACCGTTCTGCTGAGCTTGCTTTTATTAGCAGATCGTCCAGATAGGGAACAATTGTCACACCCTGCTTCCGAAGCAGGGCCATCATGACCGCCATGATCTTTGTGAACACTCTGGGGGCAGAAGAGAGACCGAAAGGAAGGGCCTGGAACTGTAAATGAGCGTCCTGTATTGCGAACCGGAGAAAAGCCTGGTGAGGAGGCCAAATGGGAACATGTAAGTATGCGTCCTTGATGTCTAAGGATGCCAGAAACTCGTCTTTTTCCAACCCCGCAATAACAGACTGGAGGGACTCCATCTTGAACTTGAACACCTTCAAATACGGATTGAGATCTTTCAAGTTCAGGATTGGTCTGACTGAGCCATCCGGCTTCGGTACTAGAAACAGGCTTGAGTAATAGCCCTGTTTTCGATGATGCGAGGGAACAGGGATCACAACCCTTGCAGACAGAAGCTTCTGGACCGCGGTTTGTAAGGCAACTCCCCGGTTGTCGGAAACTGGCAAACCCGTGGTAAAGAACCGCTGGGGTGGTTGCTCCTGAAAAACGAGCTTGTAACCGCAAGTGATGAGATCCCGGACCCAAGCATCTGGGCAGGACTGTATCCAGACCTCCTTGAAATCCCACAAACGAGCTCCCACCCTGTGATCTCCCAGGTGGGAGGGAGGCCCGTCATGCAGTGGCAGTGCCAGAAGACTTAACGTCTGACTGGGCTGAGGCTGCGGAACCTCTACCCCTGCCGCCGCCTCTACCTCTATGGCCACGGAAGGTAGAAGCTCCACCCCTGGCCTGTCCTCGAAACCTGGAAGGGGCACGAAAGGATCGAAAAGAGGGACCCCTATATGGTCTGCGAGCGGCTGGAGCAGCAGAAGGAAGATAAGCCGACCTACCCCCCGTGGCCGTAGAGATCCAGGCATCCAGATCCTTACCAAACAGAAACTCACCCGTAAAGGGTAACGCCTCTGCCGCCCTTTTGGATTCCGTATCCGCATGCCAATGCCGGAGCCATAGCGCTCTGCGGGCCGCAATTGTTAAAGCGGAAATTCTAGCTCCAAGAACACCTATGTCCTTGGACGCTTCGCAAAGATAAAGGGCTGATTCACGGATGTGTTCTGCCAAGTCTATCAATTGATCCGCCGGTAATTCGTCACGAATTCCAGAGGACAATTGTTCCGCCCAAGCTTCGATCGCCTTGTTGACCCAACAACCTACCTGCGCCGGGCGCTGCAAAACCCCTGCCGCAGAGTAAATATTCTTTAAGGTAGACTCCAACTTCCTATCTGACGCCTCCTTAAGTGAAGTTGCCCCCGGAACAGGCAGGACCGTCTTTTTGGACAGATGAGACACCGAAGGATCCACGATCGCGAGTTCTCATAGCGCGTTCTGCTACCTGCGGGAAAAGGATAGGAAGACAACATTTTTCTTGATACCTGAAATTTCGCGTCTGGATGCTTCCAGGCTGTCGTTATAAGCGCATCCAGCTCCTCCGAAACTGGAAAAGTCACCGGCAGGTATTGGTCGGTGCCAAACCTTGAAGGGCGTAAGGTGTCTTCCGTCTCCTCCACCTGTAAGACTTAGCGAATAGCAGTAATAAGAGCCTCTATACCCTGAGCTACTGGTTCAGAGTCCTCATATACCTGATCGTCAGTATCCTGGATATCCACATCCTGTATATCCTGCACATCTAACCCCGCCTCATCTATTTGAGGCATATCATCGTCAAAGTCCTGTAACACAGAGGCTAGCAATCTCTGTTTTGCAGCCTGTTGGGGGGGGGGGGCTAAAGGACGGGGCTTGGGAAGGTATTACAGCCCTGGAAAGCCCTTCCACTGACTTTGCCAGTGAGACTGCCCATGCAGGTTCTGGCGCCGGTACCGGGACAAGCTGTCGGAACCGGGCCGCCTCTCTATCTTCCCGAGAGTCTTTAAGTTCCCCAGTCAGCAGGGACATCACCTCTGTGAGCTGTGTCGACCATGTCGGGGCGCTCTGGGGTTCTGAGGAGGGCTGAGCTGATGGCTGTGACTCCTCACCTAAAACCTGACCCTGCTTTTGAGCTGCCTTGGAGCCTTTGGTGGCCATGGCAGCACCTAAACTTGATACCCTTCCCCCACAGGAAGACAGCAATAGGCAGAATGGGAGGGAGGGGAGGGAAGCAGGGAAAAGAATGTAGCCACAGCAGCCGATCTGTCCTGCACGATACTGTGTGCAGTGACAGGCTGCAATAAACAAATAGTGTACCTGCAGTGCCCCCGAGTGCCCCCCTTCCCCACTGTAACTGCTCTTGTGTGGTCGCGTGGCCTCTGTCCCGCGCTGCTGCTGACAGGAAAAGAACGGGTCCCCAGCGCGCTGTACTTCCGGGCGCGCAGAGCGGGATTAAGCCCCGCCCCCCTCCTTGACGGCGCCAAATTTAAAACTGCAATGTGAGCTTATGTCGGATCCTCTGTGAGCCGCGCTGGCGGGGATCCGAGCAGTGAGGAGAGCGGGCGGCTGGCGGGCGGGCGAGCGGGAGCGCGGCACAGCGCTGTTACTTTTTTTTTTTAAAATAAATAAAAATGAATAATAATAATAATCCGAGGGGGGGGGGTTGGGGGTGTTGTTAGGGTGCTGTAAGGGTGCTCTGTCACTGTCCCCTGTAGTCATCAATAATAAAATTAATTCTTCAGAACCCCCCTGTCACCCCTTCATCCCAACAGTCTGGGTGGGGGGGATATACACACCTTTCAGTGGTGGAGGGTGGCCCCGACACACGCCGCACGTAGCGGTGTCCGGCCGTCAGATACTCACCGCTGCCGTGCTGCCGGAATCTTCTGCTGGATGGAGTGGTCCCGACACGCGCCGCATGCAGCGGTGTCCGCCAACTCAGGAGAGCTCAGTGTCTCCCTCAGCCGGGGCCCATCCCGAGCCGCACGCAGCTGCGATGGGACCCCGCCGGCAGCTCCCACGGTGCAGACTGGCAGTGGCAGAGCTGCCAGTCTGTGCGTGTGTGCGAAGAAAAATAAAATAATAAAGAAAAAAGAAAAAATTTCTTCAGCTAAACCCAAGTGAACCAGCTCCCTTGGGCACTAAACTAAGACTGGCTTGGAGGGGAGATAGTAGGGGAGGAGCTAGCCACAGGGTTAGAATTTTTTTAAAGTGCCAGCTCCCAATTGCTGCCTACTATTCCCCATTGTAACTACGCTCCAGTGGCCCCTAGTGGATGAAGGAGAAATTGCTGCTCTGCTTTTCGTTCCGCCCTGTCGGTTTATGTATGTCACTGCCATCACATTGTCCGACTGGACCTGAATGGCCCGATCTTGAAGAAGAGTTGAAGCCTGCAGAAGGGCGTTGTAAATAGACCTGAGTTCCAGGATGTTGATTGGAAGGACGACTACCTGACTTGACCATCTTCCCTGAAACTGCACTCCCTGGGTGACTGCTCCCCAACCTCTGAGGCTTGCGTCTGTGGTTAGCAGAATCCAATTCTGAATCCCGAACCTTGATTAGGAGAGAAGTCTGAAACCACCATAGAAGAGAGATCCTGGCTTTTGGCAACAGACGGATCCTCTGGTGCATGTGAAGATGCGATCCGGACGATTTGTACAACAGATCGTTAGAGGCCACCATTTTCCCCAGAAGGCGAATGCAGTTATGCACAGATGCACCGAGATCCAGGTTGGCTTCAGGACAACCCGAACCATTGACTGGATTACCAATGCCATTTCCAAAGGAAGGAACACCTTCTGAGACTCTGTGTCGAGTATCATTCCCAGGAAAGGAAGCCTCTGTATTGGCTCTAGGTGAGATTTCAGAAGGTTTAGAATCCACCCGTGATCCAGTAGTAGTCTGGTTGAGAGGCCAATGCTGTCCAACAACCACTCCCTGGAAGGCGCCTTTATCAGAAGTTCGTCCGTGTACGGAATTATGTTCACTCCCTGTTTGCGGAGTAGAAACATCATCTCTGCCATCACCTTGGTGAAGACCCTCAGTGCCATGGAGTGACTAAATGGCAGGGCATGGAACTGGTAGTGATAGTCCTGCAGTGCAAACCGTAGATAAGCCTGATGAGGAGGCCAGATCGGAATGTGAAGGTACGCATCCTTGATATCCAGAGACACTAGGAATTCCCCCTCCTCCAGACTGGAGATCACCACTCTCAGAGACTCCATCTTGAATTTGAACACTCTTAAGTACGGGTTCAACGACTTAAGGTTCAGAATCGGTCTTACCCAACCATCCGGTTTCGGTACTGCAAACAAGTTGGAATAATACCCCTTGTTTCGCAGGTAGTGTGGAACTGGAACAATTATTTGAGTCTGTACAAGTCTGTGAATGGCGTCCTGTAAGGTTATACTTGCCTCTTGTGAAACTGGTAAGCCTGATCTGAAGAATCTGTGAGGTGGAAGCTCCTGGAACTCCAGTCTGTAACCCTAGGAGATAAGAGCTATGACCCAGGGATCCTGGCATGATCCCGTCCAAACGCGACTAAAATAAGATTTTACTCACCGGTACATCTATTTCTCGTAGTCCGTTGTGGATGCTGGGAACTCCGTAAGGACCATGGGAAATAGTGGCTCCGCAGGAGACTGGGCACAACTAAAAGAAAGCTTTTAGACTACCTGGTGTGCACTGGCTTCTCCCACTATGACCCTCCTCCAAGCCTCAGTTAGGATAATGTGCCCGGAAGAGCTGACACCAGGGTCGGACTGGCCCACAGGGGTACCAGGGAAACCACCGGTAGGCCCCACTGCCTGAGAGACCACTCCTTCCTCTAGGGATCAGGTTCCAGACTGTGCACTTGTATTATACATGGTAGATATGTTGCTTTACACTGCACTAGACCATAGGTTCTCAAACTCGGTCCTCAGGACCCCACACAGTGCATGTTTTGCAGGTCTCCTCACAGAATTGCAAGTGAAATAATTAGCTGCACCTGTGGACCTTTTAAATGTGTCAGTGAGTAATTAATACACCTGTGCACCTGCTGGGTTACCTGCAAAACATGCACTGTGTGGGGTCCTGAGGACCGAGTTTGAGAACCTCTGCACTAGACTATTGTGGATTTCAAGCCTCTGTGGAGGCTGGCCACACCCACTTTGTAGGCTGGCCACACCCCTACGTGTGGGCCCCTATAACTGCATTCCCCCGGTGGGCCCTTCATGCCCCAGTCCGACACTGGCTGACACTATAAGGAAGGATTTTGAATCCTGGGTAAGACTCATACCAGCCACACCAATCACACCGTACAACTCGTGATATTATACCCAGTTAACAGTATGAACTATAACCTGAGCCTCTCAATAGATGGCTCACAACAATAACCCTTTAGTTAGGCAATAACTATATACAAGTATTGCAGACAATCCGCACTTGGGATGGGCGCCCAGCATCCACTACGGACTACGAGAAATAGATTTACCGGTGAGTAAAATCTTATTTTCTCTGACGTCCTAGTGGATGCTGGGAACTCCGTAAGGACCATGGGGATTATACCAAAGCTCCCAAACGGGCGGGAGAGTGCGGGTGACTCTGCAGCACCGAATGAGATAACTCAAGGTCCTCCTCAGCCAGGGTATCAAATTTGTAGAATTTTACAAACGTGTTTGCCCCTGACCAAGTAGCAGCTCGGCAAAGTTATAAAGCCGAGACCCCTCGGGCAGCCGCCC
The DNA here is from genome assembly GCF_028390025.1 of Pseudophryne corroboree. NCBI lineage: Eukaryota > Metazoa > Chordata > Amphibia > Anura > Myobatrachidae > Pseudophryne > Pseudophryne corroboree. The sequence goes on along the minus strand of NC_086449.1, from coordinate 789,439,272 downwards.
AAGATGAGCCCACTTTCCTCGTGGAATGGGCTTTTACTGATTTAGGATGCGGCAGTCCAGCCGCAGAATGCGCCAGCTGAATTGTGCTACAAATCCAGCGAGTAATAGTCTGCTTAGAAGCAGGAGCACCCAGTTTGTTGGGAGCATACAGGATAAAAAGCGAGTCAGTTTTCCTGACTCCAGCCGTCCTGGAAACATAAATTTTCAAGGCCCTGACTACGTCCAGTAACTTGGAATCCTCCAAGTCCCTAGTAGCCGCAGGCACTACAATAGGTTGGTTCAAGTGAAAAGCTGATACCACCTTAGGTAGAAACTGGGGACGAGTCCTCAATTCTGCCCTACCCATATGGAAAATCAGATAATTGCTTTTACATGACAAAGCCGCCAATTCTGACACACGCCTGGCCGAAGCCAAGGCCAATAACATGACCACTTTCCACGTGAGATATTTCAGATCCACGGTTTTAAGTGGCTCAAACCAATGTGATTTTAGGAAACTCAACACCACGTTGAGATCCCAAGGTGCCACTGGAGGCATAAAAGGGGGCTGAATATGCAGCACTCCCTTTACAATGTCTGAACTTCAGGCAGTGAAGCCAGTTCTTTCTGGAAGAAAATCGACAGAGCCGAAATCTGGACCTTAATGGAACCCAATTTTAGTCCCATAGTCACACCTGTCACTTGAGCGTCCACCGCTATTGCCTGAGGGTCCCTTGACCTGGCGCAATATCTCTCTAATTTTTTGTTTAGGCGGGACGCCATCATGTCCACCTGTGGCCTTTCCCAACGGTTTACCATCAGTTGGAAGACTTCTGGATGAAGTCCCCACTCTCCCGGGTGTAGGTCGTGTCTGCTGAGGAAGTCTGCTTCCCAGTTGTCCACTCCCGGAATGAACACTGCTGACAGTGCCAACACGTGATTTTCCGTCCATCGGAGAATCCTTGTGGCTTCTACCATCGCCATCCTGCTTCTTGTGCCGCCCTGTCGGTTTACATGGGCGACTGCCGTGATGTTGTCTGATTGGATCAGTACCGGCTGGTTTTGAAGCAGGGGCCTTGCCTGACTTAGGGCATTGTAAATGGCCCTCAGTTCCAGAATATTTATGTGTAGGGACGACTCCTGACTTGACCAAAGTCCTTGGAAATTTCTTCCCTGTGTGACTGCCCCCCAGCCTCGAAGGCTGGCATCCGTGGTCACCAGGACCCAGTCCTGTATGCCGAATCTGCGGCCCTCTTGAACATGGGCACTCTGCAGCCACCACAGTAGAGATACCCTGGTCCTTGGGGGCAGGGTTATCAGTCGATGCATCTGAAGATGCGATCCCGACCACTTGTCCAGGAGGTCCCACTCAGAGGCGTATCTAGCACGGGGCGAGCAGGGCACGTGCCCTGGGCGCCATGGCAGCCCCAACAGAGGGGGGCGCCACCGGCACGGCCCACTCGCCCCATGCGTCAGGGATTCCACCGGCGCTACCCGCAGCGGTTTCCCTGTCTCCCCGGCTGCAGTGCCTGTCACAATAGACAGGCAGCGGCAGCCAGGAGCCTCCCCCTACTCCCCCCTGCAAAGTGTACGCGATCGCGTGCGCGATCGCGGAGGTGCGCGCATGCGCGTGCGCGACCTCGGGGGGCGCGTGGCCCCTGAACAGCAGTGAGCGGGGTAATCTACTTTATACTTCCCTGTCGGGACAGGGGGTGCGGGACATTTTGTGTGTGTGTGGGACAGTGATCTTGTGGGACAGTGTGTGTGTGTTAATTGTGTCTGTGTCGGACAGTGTGCGTGTGTGTTGTGTGTGGGACAGTGCGTGTGTGTTAATTGTGTGTGTGGGACAGTGTGAGTGTGTTAATTGTGTGTGTGGGACAGTTTGAGTGTGTGTAAATTGTGTGTGTGTGGGACAGTTTGAGTGTGTGTAAATTGTGTGTGTGTGGGACAGTGTGAGTGTGTATTAATTGTGTGCGTGTGTTAATTGTGTGTGTGTGTGTGGGACAGTGTGAGTGTGTTAATTGTGTGTGTGTGTGTGGGACAGTGTGAGTGTGTTAATTGTGTGTGTGGGACAGTTTTGCGTGTTTGTTAATTGTGTGTGTGGGACAGTGTGAGTGTGTTAATTGTGTGTGTGGGACAGTTTTGAGTGCGTGTTAATTGTGTGTGTGTGTGTGTGTGGGACAGTTTGAGTGTGTAATTGTGTGTGTGTGTGGGACAGTTTGAGTGTGTGTTAATTGTGTGTGTGTGGGACAGTTTGAGTGTGTGTTAATTGTGTGTGCATTAATTGTGTGTGTGTGGGACAGTGTGCGTGTGTGTTAATTGTGTGTGTGGGACAGTGTGCGTGTGTTAATTGTGTGTGTGTGTGTGTGACAGTGTGAGTGTGTTAATTGTGTGTGTGTGTGTGGGACAGTGCGTGTTTGTTAATTGTGTGTGGGACAGTGTGCGTGTGTGTTATTTGTGTGTGTGGGACAGTGTGCGTGTGTTAATTGTGTGTGCGTTAATTGTCCCGGCGGTTACTGGCGTCTGTAGTGTGCGCCCCGTCCTCCTCCGCTGCCGCTGCCGCTGACAGGAGCGGCGGTGTGCGGCTCTCCCCCTCCCTCGCCGGCTCCGTCCTCCTGTCGTGGCCCTGCAGTGTGTGCCGGTCTCCCCAGCAGCAGCAGCAGGTTAGTCTCTCCCCCCCCCCCCCCCCCTCTCTCTCACTCTCTCTCTCTCTCCTCCTGTGGATTGAAGTTTGTAAGTATCATTTTCATTTTTACAGGTACCCCTATTGGATTCTACTGACAAGTGGACGTGATCGGCGTGGGATGTAGGTAAGTAATCTGTCTCTCATTTTTACAGGTACCCCTATTGGATTCTACTGGACAAGTGGACGTGACCAGCGTGGGATGTAGGTAAGTAATCTATCTCTCATTTTTACAGGTACCCCTATTGGATTCTACTGACAAGTGGACGTGACCAGCGTGGGATGTAGGTAAGTAATCTATCTCTCATTTTTACAGGTACCCCTATTGGATTCTACTGGACAAGTGGACGTGACCGGCGTGGGATGTAGGTAAGTAATCTGTCTCTCATTTTTACAGGTACCCCTATTGGATTCTACTGGACAAGTGGACGTGACCAGCGTGGGATGTTGGTAAGTAATCTGTCTCTCATTTGTACAGGTACCCCTATTGGATTCTACTGGACAAGTGGACGTGACCGGCGTGGGATGTAGGTAAGTAATCTGTCTCTCATTTTTACAGGTACCCCTATTGGATTCTACTGGACAAGTGGACGTGACCGGCGTGGGATGTAGGTAAGTAATCTGTCTCTCATTTTTACAGGTACCCCTATTGAATTCTACTGGACAAGTGGACGTGACCAGCGTGGGATGTAGGTAAGTAATCTGTCTCTCATTTTTACAGATTCCCCTACTGGATTCTACTGACAAGTGGACGTGATTGGCGTGGGATGTAGGTAAGTAATCTGTCTCTCATTTTTACAGGTACCCCTATTGAATTCTACTGGACAAGTGGACGTGATCGGAGTGGGATGTAGGTAAGTAATCTGTCTCTCATTTTTACAGGTACCCCTATTGAATTCTACTGGACAAGTGGACGTGACCGGCGTGGGATGTAGGTAAGTAATCTGTCTCTTATTTTTACAGGTACCCCTATTGAATTCTACTGGACAAGTGGACGTGATTGGCGTGGGATGTAGGTAAGTAATCTGTCTCTCATTTTTACAGGTACCCCTATTGAATTCTACTGGACAAGTGGACGTGACCGGCGTGGGATGTAGGTAAGTAATCTGTCTCTCATTTTACAGATTCCCCTACTGGATTCTACTGGACAAGTGGACGTGACCAGCGTGGGATGTAGGTAAGTAATCTGTCTCTCATTTTTACAGATTCCCCTACTGAATTCTACTGACAAGTGGACGTGATCGGCGTGGGATGTAGGTAAGTAATCTGTCTCTCATTTTTACAGGTACCCCTATTGGATTCTACTGGACAAGTGGACGTGACCGGCGTGGGATGTAGGTAAGTAATCTGTCTCTCATTTTTACAGATTCCCCTACTGGATTCTACTGGACAAGTGGACGTGACCGGCGTGGGATGTAGGTAAGTAATCTGTCTCTCATTTTTACAGATTCCCCTACTGGATTCTACTGGACAAGTGGATGTGACCGGCGTGGGATGTAGGTAAGTAATCTGTCTCTCATTTTTACAGGTACCCCTATTGGATTCTACTGGACAAGTGGACGTGACCGGCGTGGGATGTAGGTAAGTAATCTGTCTCTCATTTTTACAGATTCCCCTACTGGATTCTACTGGACAAGTGGACGTGACCGGCGTGGGATGTAGGTAAGTAATGTGTCTCTCATTTTTACAGCTACCCCATTGGATTCTACTGGACAAGTGGACGTGACCGGCGTGGGATATAGATAAGTATGTGTGAGTGTGTCAGTGTGCTTTAATAAATTTTTACTGTCACGGTGTGTGAGTTGTGTTTTTATTTGGGTATTTTTTCTGTTGTAGAACTACAGGTACCGGCGGGCCCGTTATTTCCCTGCATGTTGGTACTTGAGGTTCTCCAAGTACCAGCAAGCGGGGGAGGCTTTCTGGGCCTTGTAGTTCCACAACAAAAAACAATATTCTTTTTTTACTTACATGGTTATCAGCCTCCCATCCACAGCCCACGGATGGGGGGGACAGCCTCGGGCTTCACCCCTGGCCCTTGGGTGCCTGGAGGGGGGGGTGACCCCTTGATTTAAGGGGTCCCCACTCCTCCAGGGAACCCCGGCCAGTGGTGACTAGTTGGGGGGGTAATGCCACGGCCACAGGGACCTACATAAATGTGTCCCCCGGCTGTGGCATTATGTCCCTGGCTAGTGGAGCCCGGTGCTGGTTTTAAAAATACCGGGGGACCCCTACATCTTTTGTCCCCCGTATTTTTGGAACCAGGACCGGACTAAGAGCCCGATGCTGGTTGTCTAAATACGGGGAACCCCTGTCCAATTTTTTCCCAGTATTTAAACAACCAGGACCGGCTCAAAGAGCCCGAGGCTGGTTATACTTAGGAGGGGGACCTCACGCAGTTTTTTTTTTACATTTTTAACCCATTCAGACCCTTCTTCATTAAGTTAATGGAAACCCTCTGACAACAAAATTGCATTCATGTCCTCCTCCCACTCCCTTCCCAGTCCCAAACACTAATTATTAATTTTTTCTATAAAAATGTACAATATATCACAAGTATGATGAGCAGGCATGCAGCGGGCATTGGCGGCTTTGGACTGAGTTGCAAATTAGTGGCGGAGGGCTGGGTCAGTTGATGGTGGGCGAGTTTGTAAGCCATTGGTGGTGGCAGCGGGCATCGGCTCAGAGGCAGTGGCGGGCATTGGCTCGGTGGCGGTAGGGGTCATCGGCAGGATTCGGCGGACATTATGGCTGTAGTGCCTCACCGCACGCCACTGACCTCACCGCATGCCACTGGTGTGTGGTACAGTGTGCGTGTGTGTTAATTGTGTGTGTGGGACAGTGTGAGTGTGTGTTAATTGTGTGTGTGTGGAACAGTGTCAGTGTGTGTAAATTTTTGCAGTCCAGTGTGTGTGTGGGGGAGAGGAAAGTATGAGAATGTGTGTGTGTAGTCTGAGTGGGTGTGTGTAGGATTTGGGGGTGGCAAGTCTGTGTGTGTGTAATCAGTGTGTGTGGGATGTACTAATGGCCATTTACCGAAGACAGATATGTATTAAACCACGGGCACTGAGATGCCCTTCTCACTCACCATCCAGCTGGGTGGGCGAGCCGGGCAGGTGGAAAGCCAGCAGCAGGGGCAGCATGCCGGATATCAGCAGCCGAGGGTGGGGGCTGTAATGCACGTGCGGAGCCCAAAGCCGGAGATCAGCAGCATGCTGACCGGCAATAAGCAGCTTCTGCTTCCGCGTTCAACATGCTGCTGATCTCCGGCTTTGGGCTACGCAGGGTTCGGGGGATGGGTGTCCTCTGCCGGTGTACTGCAGCTCCGGGGGTGCGGGCTCCGGAGGCTTTCAGCACTGTTGAATATCCAGCTGCCTCAAGTATGTACAGCCCGCACCCTCTGCTGCTGATATCCGGCATGCTGCTGCTGGCTGTCCCCCCGCCCGGCTCGGCCACACAGCTATATGGTGAGAAGGGCATCTCAGTTCCTGAGGTTTAACACATATGCCTCAGAAAATGGCCTCTGCGGTAAACGATACTAATGCTTACCATGACAGTAACAGCGGGGAGGAAGGCGCACATCGGGATCCTGCAGCATGAAACAAGAACCCCTTCGGAGCGCAGCAGACCACACTGAAAAGGGTGCATACCCGGTGCGGTGCTCTGCATCCCGGGTGGTGCCGAAGATGTGGAGTGTCGGAGGTGGCAGAAGCGCCGCAGCTTGGGGTGAGAAACCGCTGCAGCCCTTCCGCTGCTAAACTCTGCAATTAGTCTATTAAGGGGGTGGGCTCCCCTCATCATAGTGCCCCACAGGCCATGTTAATTCTGGGGGTAGGATCCCCTAACTCTATAATGGGAATTTTGGCTCATATCATGTGCTGTAACGTGAATTTTGGCTCATACCGTGTGCTATAATGTGAATTTCGGCTCATACTATGTGGGGTAATGTGAATTTTGGCTCATTCCGTGTGCTGTAATGTGAATTTCGGCTCATACCGTGTGCTGTAATGTGAATTTCGGCTCATACCATGTGGGGTAATGTGAATTTTGGCTCATACCATGTGGAGTAATGTGAATTTTGACTCATACCGTGTGCTCTAATGTGAATTTTGGCTCATACCGTGTGCTATAATGTGAATTTTGGCTCATACCATGTGGGGTAATGTGAATTTCGGCTCATACTGTGTGCTATAATGTGAATTTCGGCTCATGTCGTGTGGGGCAATGTGAATTTCGGCTCATACTGTGTGCTATAATGTGAATTTCGGCTCATACCGTGTGCTATAATGTCAAAGGGGCACCAGTACTAGATAGTATAAGGGGTCCTACTACACTGAAGGACACGCCCCTTTTGAGTGACCACGCCCCTTTTTCGGGGCGCGCGCATAATTGCTATCTGCACTCTTTCATTCCACCTTCAAAAATTCAACTTTGACCACTGCACCTACTTACACATACATACACACCATGACATCTTTATATGCAGTGACACCGGTGGCGTCTGCACATACTTTCCTTTTGTATTTTTTTTTTATTATCATTTTATGAATTTATTATTTTTATTAAAAAAAAAATATTTTTTTTTTTTGGGGGGGGGGGGGGGGGGGGGGGGGGGCGCCATTATTGATCTTGCCCTGGGCTCCAAAAACCCTAGTTACGCCTCTGGTCCCACTGAAAGGTTCTTGCATGGAACCTGCCGAATGGAATTGCTTCGTAGAAAGCTACCATTTTTCCCAGGACTCGTGTGCAGTGATGCACCGATACCTGTTTTGGTTTCAGGAGATCTCTGACTAGAGATGACAGCTCCTTGGCTTTCTCCTGCGGGAGAAACACTTTTTTCTGTTCTGTGTCCAGAACCATCCCCAGGAACAGTAGGCGTGTGGTAGGAACCAGCTGTGACTTTGGAATGTTTAGAATCCATCCGTGCTGTTGTAGCACTTCACGAGATAGTGCTACCCCGACCAACAACTGCTCCTTGGACCTCGCCTTTATAAGGAGATCGTCCAAGTACGGGATAATTAAAACTTCCTTTTTTCGAAGGAGTATCATCATTTCTGCCATTACCTTGGTAAACACCCTCGGTGCCGTGGACAGTCCAAACGGCAGCATCTGGAATTGGTAATGGCAATCCTGTACCACAAATCTGAGGTACTCCTGGTGAGGATGGTAAATGAGGACATGCAGGTAAGCATCCTTGATGTCCAGGGATACCATGTAATACCCCTCGTCCAGGCTTGCAATAACCGCCCTGAGCGATTCCATCTTGAACTTGAATTTTTTTTATGTATGTGTTCAAGGATTTCAAATTTAAAATGGGTCTCACCGAACCGTCCGGTTTCGGTACCACAAACAGAGTGGAATAGTACCTTGACTATTACCTGCTGGGAATACAGCTTGTGAATTGCCTCTAGCACAGCCCCCCTGCCTGAGGGAGTTGTCGGCAAGGCAGATTTGAGGAAACGGCGGGGGGGGGGGGGGGGGGGAGACGCCTCGAATTCCAGCTTGTACCCCTGAGATACTACTTGAAGGATCCAGGGATCCACCTGTGAGCAAGCCCACTGATCGCTGAAATTTTTGAGGCGGCCCCCCACCGTACCTGGCTCCGCCTGTGGAGCCCCACCGTCATACGGCGGACTTGGAAGAAGCGGGGGAGGACTTTTGTTCCTGGGAACCTGTTGTTTGTTGCAGCCTTTTTCCCCTACCTCTGCCTCTGGACAGAAAGGACCCGCCCTTTCCCAGCCTGTTTTTCTGGGATCGAAAGGACTGTACCTGATAATACGGCGCTTTCTTAGGCTGTGAGGGAACATGGGGCAAAAATGCTGACTTCCCAGCTGTTGCTGTGGAAACTAGGTCTGAGAGACCATCCCCGAATAACTCCTCACCCTTATAAGGCAAAACTTCCATGTGCCTTTTCGAATCAGCATCCCCTGTCCACTGCCGAGTCCATAAGCCTCTCCTAGCAGAAATGGACAATGCACTTATTTTAGATGCCAGCCGGCAGATATCCCTCTGTGCATCTCTCATGTATAAGACTGAGTCTTTTATATGGTCTATGGTTAACAGAATAGTGTCCCTGTCTAGGGTGTCAATATTTTCCGACAGGGAATCTGACCACGCAGCTGCAGCACTGTACATCTATGCTGAAGCAATAGCTGGTCTCAGTATAATGCCTGTGTGTGTATACACAGACTTCAGGATAGCCTCCTGCTTTCTATCAGCAGGCTCCTTAAGGGCGGCCGTATCCGGAGACGGTAGTGCCACCTTCTTTGACAAACGTGTGAGGGCTTTATCCACTCTAGGGGGTGTTTCCCAACGTGACCTATCCTCTGGCGGGAAAGGGTACGCCATTAGTAACTTTTTAGAAATTACCAATTTTTTATCGAGGGAAGCCCACGCTTCTTCACACACTTCATTTAATTCTTCAGATGGGGGAAAAACTGTTGGTAGTTTTTTCTCCCCAAACATAATACCCTTTTTTGTGGTACCTGGGTTTATATCAGAAATGTGTAATACCTCTTTCATTGCCTCAATCATGCAATGAATGGCCCTAGTGGACATTAAATTTGACTCTTCGTCGTCGACACTGGTATCAGTATCCGTGTCGACATCTGTGTCTGCCATCTGAGGTAGCGGGCGCTTTAGAGCCCCTGATGGCCTTTGAGGTGTCTGGGCAGGCACGAGCTGAGATGCCGGCTGTCCCGCATTTGGCATTTCGTCAAATTTTTTATGTAAGGAGTCGACAGTTGCACGTAATTCCTTCCATAAATCCATCCACTCCGGTGTCTGCCCAGCAGGGGGTGACATCACATTTATAGGCATCTGCTCTGCCTCCACATAATTTTCCTCATCAAACATGTCGACACAGCCGTACCGACATACCGCACACACACAGGGAATGCTCTGACAGAGGACAGGACCCCACAAAGCCCTTTGGGGAGACAGAGAGAGAGTATGCCAGCACACACCAGAGCGCTATATAATACAGGGACTAACTGAATTATATCCCCTTATAGCTGCTATAAATTATTATACTGCGCCTAAATTTAGTGCCCCCCCCTCTCTTTTTTACCCTTCTGTAGATTTCAGACTGCAGGGAAGAGCCAGGGAGCTTCCTTCCAGCAGAGCTGTGAGGGAGAAATGGCGCCAGTGTGCTGAGGGAGATAGCGCCGCCCCTTTTTCGGCTGACTTTTCTCCCGCTTTTTTATGGATTCTGGCAGGGGTATTTATCACATATATAGCCTCTGGGGCTATATATTGTGATTATTTTGCCAGCCAAGGTGTTTATATTGCCCTCAGGGCGCCCCCCCCCCCCCGGCGCCCTGCACCCTGCACCCATCAGTGACCGGAGTGTGAGGTGTACATGAGGAGCAATGGCGCACAGCTGCAGTGTTTGGTGAAGACTGAAGTCTTCTGCCGCCGATTTTCCGGACCTCTTCTTGCTTCTGGCTCTGTAAGGGGGACGGCGGCGCGGCTCCGGGAACAAACACCAAGGACGGGTCCTGCGGTCGATCCCTCTGGAGCTAATGGTGTCCAGTAGCCTAAGAAGCCCAAGCTAGCTGCAAGCAGGTAGGTTCGCTTCTTCTCCCCTTAGTCCCTCGATGCAGTGAGCCTGTTGCCAGCAGGTCTCACTGTAAAATAAAAAACCTAAAATATACTTTCTTTCTAGGAGCTCAGGAGAGCCCCTAGTGTGCATCCAGCTCGGCCGGGCACAAAAATCTAACTGAGGCTTGGAGGAGGGTCATAGTGGGAGGAGCCAGTGCACACCAGGTAGTCTAAAAGCTTTCTTTTAGTTGTGCCCAGTCTCCTGCGGTGCCGCTATTCCCCATGGTCCTTACGGAGTTCCCAGCATCCACTAGGACGTCAGAGAAAGAATCTTAACCGGGCTCCCACCTGACAGTCTTCCAAGCGTCGCTGTCTGTCATGCAGGAGGCTTTGAGGAAGCAGATCCGGACAATCCACTGTTGCTGTGAACCGGTAGATGCTGGTTTGCATGGTTTACTTCTAGCGCCTCTGACGGCATGTAGAAGAACCTCTGGCCTTGCCCTTAAACTTGGCAGTCCGAAAGCACTGCAAATTAGGTCCCGAGTAGACCTTCATTGGTGGAGGACCTGCAGAAGGAAGAAATGTAGACCTACCCACCGTAGATTTGGAGATCCATTTGTCAAGGTCATCTCCAAATAAGGCCTCCCCTGTGAGAGGTAGTCTCTCCACGGCTTTCCTGGAGTCGGCATCTGCAGTCCACTGGCGTGGCGTAGCCATAGACCCCTGCATGCAGACACTGTCATAGCCGTAGTACGTGCATTAAGCAAGCCTATTTCTTTTATGGCTTCCACCATAAAGTTTGCAGAGTCCTGTATATGTTGCAGGAACAAGACAACCTCCTCTTGAGGTGAGGTGTTTAACCTGTCAATCGGATTATCCGACCATTTAGCAATGGCTTTTGTAATCCACCCACAAGCAATAGTGGGTATTTGGTCCCCCCCTGTATACAAATATTTGAGTGTAGTCTCAATTTTGCAGTCAGACGCATCTTTTAGGGAGGCTGCACCCGGGACAGGCAATACAATTTTTTGTGAGAGCCTGGATACTGATGCATCCACTATTGGTGGACTTTCCCATTTCTAACAACCGTTTAGGGATTTGACATTTTTTTTTAATCAGGATTAACCCACGGTTATTCAGACAGGGTATATAGCTCCTTTGAGGCAGGAAAGGTGGCTGGGGATTTCTTCTTTATATTAAAGTAAGATTCCTCACTTTCCTCTGTCACTTTATCAGGGAGCTGCGGAACCTCTCTGATAGCCTCTATTCCCTGTAACAGAGTACCATCCCCCACCTCTGAGTCCACGTCATCCTCCTCCATGTCTGACACCTCATTATCCGAGTCAGACTGCCGGATATGGGCCAAAGTACGTTTTTGTGGACAGATGGTGAGGGACTGAGATGCTGGCTTGGGTACTGAGTCCTTTTTCATTAACTCATCCATAGACTGCCTTAAGCATTGCGTCTCTATCTCATTTCAAGATAACTTAGTAGAAATGGAGGAAATCATTCCCCTAATGGAGTCCAGCCATGCTGGTTCTGCCCCACTATCCTGGGAAGGGACACTACACTGAGTACACACTAGTGAACCCCCTGGGGTAGAGGAACACTGTGCCTTACATGAAACACACTCTTTGTCTGACACACTGTATAGTGACAATAAACACACACACAAAAAGGTTAAATGCACAATTAACCCACAAAGAGCCTTTCCAGGGAGATACAGAGAGTCTGGAGCCAGCATACAGCGGCCTTATCGCTAAATCAAAGCTTAGCCGGGTCGCAGACTAAGTACCTAGATTAGGGATTTAGTACACTTATAACGCTCAACCCCTGCTATGACACCCTGGTACCGCTGAGGTAATCTGGAGTCTCTCCGGAGGAGCTGCGCATCCCTGTCAGTCAGCTGCTGGATCCACTCATAGTGAAATCCCGCCCCTTCAATGGCGCGCGGTCTTCCCGCTCTTTTTTTATACTGGCTTGTATGTGTCCGAGTGCATAAAATGGAGACCGACTCCTTTTATGGCTTTGTTGCCAGTCTGGGTACTGTGTCCACTGACTCAGTCTGCCCCGGTTAGAAGCCGTGCGTCTCCATATCCTCATGCCGCCGTAACAGCCGGCGACCCGCTAACCGACACGCCAGCTTAGTACTCACTCCTCTTCTGTCTCTGTTAGGGGTAGCGTCATGCTGCGGGAATGTACGCTCGCCGTGGTGGGGCTTGTGAATTGTTCCATCAGGAGCTAGTGTCCTGTCAGCGGGGAACAGGACCATTAACCCTTTGGGAGGTAGGGCCATTCCCCCCCCCCCCTCTCCCCACGTAAGTCACATGAAGCAGGCAGGCTGGTGCCATCCAGCCCTGCCTGAAAATAACAAATTTAGAAATTAAATGTAGAAAACTCTTCAGGAGCTTCCATAGACGTGACCGGCTCCTCCGGGCACATTTTCTAAACTGAGTCTGGTAGGAGGAACATAGAGGGAGGAGCCAGCGCACACTATCAACTTCTTAAAGTGCCCATGGCTCATAGAAACATAGAATTTGTCGGCAGATAAGAAACACTTGGCCCATCTAGTCTGCCCCTTTTTTTTTTTTTTTTTATATTATTTTTTATCTCTAACCTTATTTGATCCTTATTTCTTTGTAAGGATATCCTTATGTCTATCCCATGCATGTTTAAATTGCTCTACTGTCTTAGCCTCTACCACCTCTGATGGGAGGCTATTCCACTTGTCCACTACCCTTTCTGTGAAATAATTTTTCCGCAAATTTCCCCTGAACCCCCCCTCCAGTCTCAGTGCATGTCCTCGTGTCCTTTTGCTTCTCTTCATTTGGAGAATGTTTCCCTCCTGGACTTTGTTAAAACCCTTGATATATTTGAAAGTTTCTATCATGTCCCCCCTTTCCCTTCTCTGCTCCAAACTGTACATATTGAGATTTCTTAGTCTTTCTGGGTATGTTTTGTGATGTAGGCCATGCACCATTTTAGTTGCCCTCCTTTGTACAGTTTCTAATGTATTAATATCCTTTTGAAGATATGGCCTCCAGAACTGAATACAGTATTCTAGATGAGGCCGTACCAATGACCTATACAGTGGCATTATTACTTCTTTCTTTCTGCTGCTGATTCCTCTCCCAATGCAGCCAAGCATCTGACTAGCCTTCCTCATTGCCTTGTTACATTGCTTACCTGCCTTTAAGTCATCTGAAATAGTAACTCCTAGATCCCTTTCCTCCTCAGTAGTTTCCAGTATAGTGCCATTAATACTGTATTTAGCTTTAGGATTTTTGAGACCCAAGTGCATGATTTTGCATTTTTTGGCATTAAACTGTAATTGCCAGACTCTTGACCATTCCTCTAGTCTACCTAGATCCTCAATCATTTGTTTTACCCCACCTGGTGTGTCTACCCTGTTGCATACCTTTGTGTCATCTGCAAAAAGGCATACTTTCCCTTTAATGCCATTTGCAATGTCACCAATAAAGATATTAAAAGGCACTGGTCCAAGTACAGATCCCTGGGGTACTCCACTGGTAACATTTCCCTCCTGTGAATGCACTCCATTTACCACAACTCTCTGTTTTCTATCCTTCAACCAAGATCTTATCCATTCAATAATCCTAATATCCAATCCCAACCTTTCAAGTTAATTTAGCAGTCTGCGATGTGGAACTGTGTCAAAAGCCTTACTAAAGTCTAGATAAGCTATATCCATGGCTCCACCTTTATCCATCACTTTAGTCACACAATCAAAAAAGTCAATAAGATTTGTTTGACATGATCTCCCCCCAGTGAATCCATGCTGTTTTGGATCCAGTAAATTGCCGGATTTTCTTTTAAGAGTGTTTCCATCAATTTCCCTACTACTGATGTAAGACTCACTGGTCTGTAGTTGTTTTCCTCTTCCTTGCTTCCACTTTTGTGCAGTGGGACTGTTTGCTCTTTTCCAGTCCCCTGGAATTACTCCTGTAGCTAATGACTGGTTGAATAATTCTGTCAATGGTGCTACCAGCACCTCTTTAAGTTCTTTTAGTATAGACGGCTCCTAGTTGACCCGTCTATACCCCATGGCACTAAATAGATTCCCAGTATTCCCTAGGATGTAAGAGAAACAATGCGTATTCCACTCACATTATTTCATGCAAGTGTACACACATCAAGGTTTCTTTATAGTGTTCTATATATTCCTTCTGTGCAAAACATATGGGCATACCCCACTCACTCTCTAGGGAGATTTAAACACATCAAGGTTCTTTTCTTAGAAGTTGGTAGTACACAAGGTAGACGTACCCTAAGCTCACAGCATGCATGTAGATGAGACACACACAAAGGTATCTTTAACAAATGGTCTGGAAAAGGGATACGTACCATAACTCGTAGTGTCAAATTCGATATAACACCTATCAAGGTATCATAAGGTAGGGTCCAGATTTTCTCCAAATGCTTGAAACAAACTATCAAAATGATCATAAAAGTCGGTACATTTATTGAATTAAAAAACATATGTCCAGACGGGATGTAGTTATGATCCCCGCGGTCAGAATAACAACGCCGGGATCCTGACCGCCAGAATGCTGGCAGCAGCGCCATGGCTATTCCCACTCGTGGGTGTCCTCGACACCCATAGAGTGGAAATAGAACCTATGGGGAGCCCACAGCGTAGCTTCATTGCGCTCGCCCCCCGTCAGCATTCTGGCGGTCGGGATCCCGGATTCGACCCGTCCAGACAATAGTAACAGTTTACCAGCAGGTACAGCAATCTGATCCCAAGATTCACTAGGGTAGAAGATGTAAAAACAGTACAAATGGTAAATGAGTGATTAAAAACAAAAATGTATAAAAGCAGGTATAACAAGTAAAGTATCTTAAAGGGTTCAGCAGGTTCCATAAAGCTACTCACAATCCATGTGTCAACGCGTTTTGGTCCTAAGACCTCTATCAAGTAACAACGCTAAATACACAGATGTGATTGGGCACCAGGTGTGACATTGGATCTGCTCCCTTTCCACGTGTTGTTATGGCCAATCAGGTGTCCTTGTTTGTCACTGCTCTCTCTCACCAGTTGGACAGTGCCACAGTCTAACTTCCACAGCACTTCAGTTATGTTATCTCACATCCACCTTAATTTGTCCCCCAGACTGGGGCCCTTTTGTTTGTATTTGGCTCCCAAGGCCTTGGCCAGTGTGCAACATATTTGGCAGCCAGTGATTATGAGGCAGATGCTGATGTTTTGTCAGAGCTGCACTGCACGCATGGCGTGATGGTCTTGTGGCATCTGCCGCATAGTGAATCTACAGCCAATGCGATTGACAGCCAACGACTGTTCAGGGAAGATGAACGCAGGCGTTTCACGATGGTTTTGGGGGCGCGTTGCAGCCAGCGACTGTGTCTTTGCCTAGAGTACTACTGGCCCCAGCATCTCCCATGCCATAGACATTCCGCAGAGCTACTCAGAGGTCTGGTGGCGCTTCCAATGCTGCATCTTCGGAAGCAAGCGACGGATGTCACTTTATAAAATCAGGATTTTGGTACTTACAGATAAATCCATTTCTCCGATTTCACAGGGGCTACTGGAGTACAGATACAATGGGGATATAGTAGGCAGTAACTGGGAGCTGGCACTTTAAATTTATAACCATGTGACTAGCTCCTCCCCTACTATGTCCCCCCTCCAAGCCAGTCTAGTTAAAATTGCGCCCGAGGAGAGCCGGAAAAGACCAACGTTAAAGCAGAGGAGGTTCGCTAAACCATTTAAAACAGGAGTAGAACATCAAGGAAACCTGGAAACATAGTGAAAGGGTAACATGAACAAAACGCGCAGTCACACATTGTCATGCAAACCGATAAGTGAAGTAGGAGGAAAACAGCGCAGGGTGGGTGTCCCGTGGCCCCTGTGGAATCGGAGAAACGTATTTATCGATTTATAAGTTACAAAATCCTGATTTCTCCTTCATCCACTAGGGGCCACTGGAGTGCAGATACAATGGGGACGTCCCAGAGCTCCCAAGGCGAGAGGGAAAGCGCTGAGAGTCCTGCAAAACCGCTCAGCCAAACTGACGCAGAGGCCGCAAAAGTGTCAAACTTGCAAAGCTTGACAAACGTATGTCGGCCCGACCAAGTGGTAGTGCGACATAAAATAGTCATGGAAACCCTGCGGGCAGCCGCTCACGAAGGTTCCACAGAGAACGCAGAGTGCGCCGAAAGGGAAGACGGAGGCTCACGAGAAAACGCCAATTAAGCTTGTCTGATGGTCAGACGTAACCGACTACCAACGTCTGCCTGGAAACCGGGCATCCAGAATGGGAGCATCGTACAGAACAAATAAGAAATCATACTTCCGAATAGCGGAAGTCCCATCCACACAGAGTCGGAGCGCCCCGACACATCCAAAGATCTCAAAATCTGGTGAATCCGCCAAGAGGGCCGAAACCACAAGTGGCTGATATATGTGAAAAGCGGACACCACCCTTGGGAGAAACAACATTGAGTACGAAGCGCAGCCGTGTCCTCCTGGGATATCTGAAAGGAGGCCGACCAGAGAGAGAGAGGAGAGAGACCCCTGTTTTGGCAACCGACTGGCCGAAGTCAGAGCCAGGAGAAGGACCACCCTCTAGGTGAGATTTATCATCTCCGACGACTCCAGAGGCTCAACGAACGGACACTGTCGAAAAGTGAGGACCAGGTTGAGGCCCCAAGGTGCCGTTGGAGGGCGAAAGGGAGGCTGCAGTCAGAGAACTCCCTGCAAGAAGGTCTGAACTTCCAGCAGCAAGGCTAATTTCCATTGGAAGAAAATCGAAAGAGCAGAGACCTGAACCTCAAGCGAACCTAGCTGGAGCCCTGCCGAGAAACCCGCCTGGAGAAAGCAAAGAAGGCGGGCCAGAGAAAAACTGAAGGGGAAAATTCTCTGCATTCACACCCCGCCACCTAAAGTTTCTAAACGTGGTAATAGAGAGACGATGTGACTGACTTCCAAGCTCGGAGCATAGTAAGTATAACTGTACGAGGAAACCCCTTCCTTCTCAGATGGCCTTCTCAACAGCCACGCCGTGCCTAAGTCTGGATAAAGAAAAGGACCCTGTTGAAGTAGATCCTCCCGTAGAGACAGGCTCCTCTGCTGACAACAGGTTTTGGGGTGGGGAATGCCGGTCCAGCGCAGCCAATGTAGAGCCACCAGGCGACCTAGCGCGTTATCTGACTGTAGCCATTGCAGAACCCGAGGTAACAACGGGAAGGAGGAAGGATAAATGAAACAGAAGCTCCAGAGAGACATGAGGGCATCCACGGCCACCGTCGCCAGGACCCTCGTCCGAGAGCAATAAAAAGGGTCAGACAGGACGCCAGAAGGTCGATCTGAGGTCTACTTTATCGGCGGACCAGCTGACGACACACCTGGGGATTGAGTGTACACTCTCCCAGGTGCATGTCCTGGCGGCTGAGATAATCGGATTCCCAATTGTCCACCCCTGGAATAAAGATTGGCGACAAAGCAAGAACGTTTTCCTCTGCCCAGAGGAGGACGTTGGTAACCTCTCTCATCACGCAACTTTTAACAGACCGTGTCTAGAAACATCCCCAAGGACAGAACCTATGCAAGGGACATAATGTAGGCTTCGGGCAGATCAGGGTCCACCCGTGCCGAATGAGAAGATCCTAGGCAAACTGGATAGTCCAAAGCAATCTATCTGCAGAGTGGGTCTTCAGCAGCAGATTGTCCAGATAGTGGACAAACGTCACACCCTATCTCTGAAGTAGGGCCATCATAATAGCCAACGACCCTTGTGACCACTCTGAGAGCAAAAGAGAGACCGAACGGAAGGGCCTGGAAGTGGAAATGAGCATTTTTTATCGCGAACTGGAGAAAAGCCTGAGGAGGAGGACAAATGGAAACATGTAAGTATACATCTACGATGTCTAAAAACACCATAAACTCCGTTTGCACCAAATCGGAAAAAACAGATTAAAAGGGATTCCTCAAAACTGGAAAGAGATCCCCTAAGTTCAGAATAGGCCTGGCCGAACCGTCCGGCTTTGTTACGAGAAAAAAGGTCTGAATAATTGTCCCGTTTCCGAAGACGTGAGGGAATAGGGATCAGCACCCCTGTGGATAAAAGCCTCTGGAACGCCCTCTGTAGGAGGGTCTCCTGTGGTCGGAAACTGGCAAAGCCGTGGTGAAGAAACACCAAGGCGGCTGGATCCGAAAATCGAGCACGTAACCGTGCTGAGTGATTAACGTAAAGTGATGAGATCCCTGCCCCAAGCAGGTGGACCGGATTGTACCCAGGCCTCCCTGAAATCCCACAGACAAGTAACCACCAAGGAATCCTCCAGGTGAGAGGGAGGCCCGGCCCATGGTGGGTGAGGTGGAGGACCTACCATCTAGCTGGGTCAGGGTTGTTGAACCTCTGCTTCGTTCTCTACCTCGAGATCCACTTTTGACAGAGGCACCTCCCCTGGCGTGGCCTCGATACCTGGAAGGGGCACGAAAGGACGGACTGGAATAGGTCCGTCGAGGAGCTGGAGCAGTAGTGGAAAGATAAGTGGACTTACCCTCAGTGGCCTGAGAAATCCAGGCAGAAGATCCTTTCCGACCAGGTCCAGAAAGGGCAACGCCTCTGCTGCCCTCTTGGGTTCAGTATCCGCCTGCCAGTCATTGTCAGAGAGCTCTTCAGGCCAAAACAGTCAAAGCGGTAAGTCTGGGTCTGAGGATAGAGATGCCCTTGGAGATCTCCCAAAGACAAAGCAGATTCGCGAATATGATCACCAGTTGATCCGAAAGCAAACCGTCCTGTAGCCTTGAGGACGATTGTTCCCCAACATCCTACCTGTGCCAGGTAAAAGTAGAACCCCAGCTGCCACATATTTCTATCAGACGGCTCCTTCAGCGAGGTTGCGCCAAGAACTGGCAGTGTCTTGGACAGGCGACACACAGAGGGGTCTACAATTGGAGGGGTCTCATATCACCTCCTGCTATCTGAGGGGACAGGAAGACAAAAATTGTTTGATACCTGACATTTTTCACCGTCAGGAGCATTTCCAGCTCTTCAGAAACTGGAAAAATTGCTGTCAGTTGCCTCATCGTGAGGGATGTGCAGTGTCCAGTACCAACTGCTGCAATGAGTGTCTTGAAACCCTGAGACATCGGTTCAGATTCCTCATAAACCCAAACGTCATCAGAATCCTGGACAGCTATCCATGCCTCCAACAGAGGCACGTCATCCGTAGAATCCTGTAACATTGAGGTTAGCAACCTCTGTATTGAAACCTGGGGAGGAGAAAGTACAGACGCGGTCTGCACCTTACCTGCGTATGCTGTAACTGCGATGAGGGCAGAATAGATGGCTCAGCCTCACAATCCTCACATTAGCGGAATCATTTCTGACCTATGAAAATCTTTAGTGCTGCTGTGGAACGTTTTCCAGACAGTGAAACTAACAGGTAGAAAAAACAGACCGGGGGGGGGGGGGGGGTAAAGAAGTGTAGCCACCAGTAACCCCTACCCTCTATCGTGCAGTGACCGGCGCCTCTCGCTGTCTGATGCTCCACACATTCCCCAAATTACCGCATTAGTATCACCTGTGGTCCAGAACTGGACATGAATGCAGGTGTTTGTCAATAAACTCCGGCCTTAGCCCCCTACCAGAAAAAGTGAGAAGCCAAGGAAAAAAGGAGGGGGCAGTGGGTGTGGTTCATCAAATCGACAGTGTCTAGGTCGACAATGTTTAGGTCTACCACTATAGGTCGACAGTCACTAGGTCGACATGGATGGAAGGTCGACAGGGTTTCTAGGTCGACATATGCTAGGTCGACAGGTCTAAAGGTCGACATGAGGATTTATTTTTTTTGGTGTTTTCTTCGTAAAGTGATCGGGATCCCAAATTAGTGCACCGCGTACCCATGCTTCGAGCATGGTGCCTTCGCTCCGCTACCGCTTCGCTCGGCACACTTTACCGTTCCAATCGTAGTCCACGTAGATTGTTAAGTATGAAAAAATTCAAAAAAAGAAAAAAAGTGAAAAACATATGTCGACCTTTAGACCTGTCGACCTAGAAACCCTGTTGACCTTCCATCCATGTCGACCTAGTGACTGTCGACCTATAGTGGTCGACCTAAACATTGTCGACCTAGACACTGTCGATCTTCAGACCGGATCCCGGGGGCAGTACCCACCCTGTATGCAGTATACTGCTAAATTAGTAAAACAGATGCCTCCCCGATATCTGTAAGTTCCTGTTTGCATTTAAAATGGCGGCCAGCCTATGAGAAAAGCCCATGTGGCAAGGGTGTTGGAACAGCACAAGCCTGGTCAGTGGAGCGTTTGAGGAACTAAGAGCCGGGTGTAAGCTCCGCCCCCTCCACCACGGCGCCCCTATTAAATCTAATGGCGCTAGCGGATACCGGTAACCCAGTGGACTGAAGAGCCCTGGCCCCTGTTGTCCTTGCGCTGTGGCGTGGACCTCAGCTGTCGCAGCAAGCAGCGGTGTCCGGTTCTAACAGTTCTTAAATGGTTGCCAGCGCGCGCTCCGAGACGCCGGGGCTTGTGGGGAGTTGAGAGCCCCCACCGGGACTAAGCTCCACCCCCCGTTATGGTGCCCAATTCAAAAGAAAAAACTAGCGCGTTAGGGGGACACCAGATAACCGTTTAAAATAGCAGCCAGCATGAGTAAGGATGGTCTATTAAACACTGACAACCAGCATTAGTGTGTGTACGCAAAGTCTCACACTGCTCTGCATACCCCGCCCGCAACGCTAACCGCGGCCTCATACTCACCGCACTTCTGAGCCCGTTTGTGCTGATGTAGTGGCCCCGACATGCACCGCACGCATCGGTGTCCGGCCGGTCTCCAGAGAGGTGTCTCTTCAGCCGGGGAACCAGCCCAAGCCGCACGCAGCTGGGATGGATACCCCGCCGGCAGCTCCCCCGATGCAGACTGGCAGAGGCAGAGCTGCCAGTCTGTGAGTGTGAGAAAAGAAGAATAAAAAATAAAAACTTCAGGAGTAATCCCAAGAGTGACCAGCTCTCTTGGGCACAATTTAAAGACTGGCTTGGAGGGGAGACATAGTAGGGGAGGAGCTAGTCACATGGTTATAAATTTAAAGTGCCAGCTCCCAGTTACTGCCTACTATATCCCCATTGTATCTGCACTGGCCCCTAGTGGATGAAGGAGAAAGATGGCACAACTCAGATCCGCTGCGACCAAAGATGATCTCTTTTGTATCCATAAATTAACCAGGCCTCTTCCACCCTGGCATGCAGTACAGCGACACTTGCATTAGCACTATACCTGGTGTATGAGATCCTCCTGAAATCAGACGCATCTCTACATAAACACAACTCTGCATCGTCCCCATTTCCACTACTCGGCCTCTCCCAATTAGACTATGTGCAAACTCCCCATTGCGCGGAACTCTACACTGACTCACAAATGTCAGCTCTAGGATCATCATTAGACACACCTCCTGAGTTTACCAAAACCAGTCTCCCCTGGCTGGAAGAATATAGGTCTTCTGAGGACTTTAAAAACTATGAGTAATTTAGAGTTGATCGCAGCAGCAAATTTGATAGCAGTTGGGCAAAACCATTCTGTACTGCAAGGTGGGGGGCGGATATAACATGTGCAGAGAGAGTTCGATTTGGGTGTGGTGTGTTCAAACTGAAATCTAAGTTGCAGTGTAAAAATAAAGCAGACAGTATTTACCCTGCACAGAAACAAAATAACCCACCCAATCTAACGCTCTCTGCAAAGGTTATATCTGCCACACCTGCAGTGCACATGGGTGGTCATTCCGAGTTGTTCGCTCGTTGCAGATTTTCGCTATGCTGTGATTTGTTGCTAACTGTGCATGTACATGGTACGCAGAGCACATGCAATAATAAGAATTTACTTACCGATAATTCTATTTCTCGTAGTCCGTAGTGGATGCTGGGAACTCCGTAAGGACCATGGGGGAATAGCGGCTCCGCAGGAGACTGGGCATAAAAATAAAGCTTTAGGACTACCTGGTGTGCACTGGCTCCTCCCCCTATGACCCTCCTCCAAGCCTCAGTTAGGATACTGTGCCCGGACGAGCGTACACAATAAGGAAGGATTTATGAATCCCGGGTAAGACTCATACCAGCCACACCAATCACACCGTACAACCTGTGATCTGAACCCAGTTAACAGCATGATAACAGAGGAGCCTCTGGATAGATGGCTCACAACAACAATAACCCGATTTAGTTAACAATAACGATGTACAAGTATTGCAGACAATCCGCACTTGGGATGGGCGCCCAGCATCCACTACGGACTACGAGAAATAGAATTATCGGTAAGTAAATTCTTATTTTCTCTGACGTCCTAGTGGATGCTGGGAACTCCGTAAGGACCATGGGGATTATACCAAAGCTCCCAAACGGGCGGGAGAGTGCGGATGACTCTGCAGCACCGAATGAGAGAACTCCAGGTCCTCCTCAGCCAGGGTATCAAATTTGTAGAATTTTGCAAACGTGTTTGCCCCTGACCAAGTAGATGCTCGGCAAAGTTGTAAAGCCGAGACCCCTCGGGCAGCCGCCCAAGATGAGCCCACCTTCCTTGTGGAATGGGCTTTTACAGATTTTGGCTGTGGCAGGCCTGCCACAGAATGTGCAAACTGAATTGTATTACAAATCCAACGAGCAATAGTCTGCTTAGAAGCAGGAGCACCCAACATGTTGGGTGCATACAGGATAAACAGCGAGTCAGATTTTCTGACTCCAGCCGTCCTGGAAACATATATTTTCAGGGCCCTGACTATGTCCAACAACTTGGAGTCCTCCAAGTCACTAGTAGCCGCAGGTACCACAATAGGTTGGTTCAGATGAAACGCTGAAACCACCTTAGGGAGAAAATGAGGACGAGTCCTCAATTCCGCCCTGTCTGAATGGAAGATCAGATAAGGGCTTTTACAGGATAAAGCCGCCAATTCTGACACGCGCCTGGCCGAGGCCAGGGCCAACAGCATGACCACTTTCCATGTGAGATATTTTAACTCCACAGATTCAAGTGGTTCAAACCATTGTGACTTTAGGAACCCCAAAACTACATTGAGATCCCAAGGTGCCACTGGAGGCACAAAAAGGAGGCTGTATATGCAGTACCCCTTTTACAAACGTCTGAACTTCAGGAACTGAAGCTAGTTCTTTCTGGAAGAAAATTGACAGGGCCGAAATTTGAACCTTAATGGACCCCAATTTTAGGCCCATAGACACTCCTGTTTGCAGGAAATGCAGGAATCAACCTAGTTGAAATTCCTCCATCGGGGCCTTACTGGCCTCGCACTACGCAACATATTTTCGCCAAATGCGGTGATAATGCTTTGCGGTTACATCCTTCCTGGCTTTGATCAGGGTAGGGATAACTTCATCCGGAATGCCTTTTTCCTTCAGGATCCGGCGTTCAACCGCCCTGCCGTCAAACGCAGCAACGGTAAGTCTTGGAATAGACAGGGTCCTTGATGGAGCAGGTCCCTTCTTAGAGGTAGAGGCCACGGGTCCTCCGTGAGCATCTCTTGAAGTTCCGGGTACCAAGTCCTTCTTGGCCAATCCGGAGCCACGAGTATAGTTCTTACTCCCCTCCGTCTTATAATTCTCAGTACTTTTGGTAAGAGAGGAAGAGGAGGGAACACATATACTGACTGGTACACCCACGGTGTTACCAGAGCGTCCACAGCTATTGCCTGAGGGTCCCTTGACCTGGCGCAATACCTGTCCAATTTTTTGTTTAGGCGGGACGCCATCATGTCCACCTTTGGTTTTTCCCAACGGTTTACAATCATGTGGAGACTTCTGCTGAGGAAGTCTGTTTCCCAGTTGTCCACTCCCGGAATGAACACTGCTGACAATACTATCACATGATTTTCCGCCCAGCGAAAAATCCTTGCAGCTTCTGCCATTGCCCTCCTGCTTCTTGTGCCGCCCTGTCTGTCTACGTGGGCGACTGCCGTGATGTTGTCCGACTGGATCAGCACCGGCTGACCTTGAAGCAGAGGTCTTGCTTGGCTTAGGGCATTGTAAATGGCCCTTAGCTCCAAGATATTTATGTGAAGTGATGTCTCCAGGCTTGACCACAAGCCCTGGAAATTTCTTCCCTGTGTGACTGCTCCCCAGCCTCGCAGGCTGGCATCCGTGGTCACCAGGACCCAGTCCTGAATGCCGAATCTGCGCCCTCTAGAAGATGAGCACTCTGCAACCACCACAGGAGAGACACCCTTGTCTTTGGTGACAGGGTTATCCGCTGATGCATCTGAAGATGCGATCCGGACCATTTTTCCAGCAGGTCCCACTGGAAAGTTCTTGCGTGCAATCTGCCGAATGGAATTGCTTCGTAGGAAGTCACCATTTTTCCCATGACCCTTGTGCACTGATGCACTGACACTTGGCCTGGTTTTAGGAGGTTTCTGACTAGTTCGGATAACTCCCTGGCTTTCTCCTCCTGGAGAAACACCTTTTTCTGGACTGTGTCCAGGATCATCCTTAGGAATAGAAGACGTGTCGTCGGGATCAGCTGCGATTTTGGAATATTAAGAATCCAACCGTGCTGCCGCAACACTACTTGAGATAGTGCTACCCCGACTACCAACTGTTCCCTGGATCTTGCCCTTATCCGGAGATCGTCCAAGTAAGGGATAATTAAAACTCCCTTCCTTCGAAGGAGTATCATCATTTCGGCCATTACTTTGGTAAAGACCCGGGGTGCCGTGGACAAACCAAACGGCGCGTCTGAAACTGATAGTGACAGTTCTGTACCACAAACCTGAGGTACCCTTGGTGAGAAGGGTAAATTGGGACATGGAGATAAGCATCCTTGATGTCCAGAGACACCATATAATCCCCTTCTTCCAGGTTTGCAATCATCGCTCTGAGTGACTCCATCTTGAATTTGAACCTTTGTATGTAAGTGTTCAAGGATTTCAGATTTAAATTAGGTCTCACCGAGCCGTCCGGCTTCGGTACCACAAACAGCGTGGAATAATACCCCTTTCCCTGTTGTAGGAGGGGTACCTTGATTATCACCTGCTGGGAATACAGTTTGCGAATGGCTTCCTATACCGCCTCCCTGTCGGAGGGAGACGTCGGTAAAGTAGACTTTAGGAAACGGCGAAGGGGAGACGTCTCGAATTCCAATTTGTACCCCTGAGATACCACCTGAAGGATCCAGGGGTCCACCTGTGAGTGAGCCCACTGCACGCTGAAATTTTTGAGACGGGCCCCCACCGTGCCTGAGTCCGCTTGTAAAGCCCCAGCGTCATGCTGAGGACTTGGCAGAAAACGGGAGAGGGCTTCTGTTCCTGGGAACTGGCTGTTTGCTGCAGCCTTTTTCCTCTCCCTCTGCCACGGGGCAGAAATGAGGAGCCTTTTGCCCACTTGCCCTTATGGGGCCCAAAGGACTGCGCCTGATAATACGGCGTCTTCTTATGTTGAGAGGCTACCTGGGGTAAAAATGTGGATTTCCCAGCCGTTGCCGTGGCCACCAGGTCTGTTAGACCTACCCCAAATAACTCCTCCCTTTTATAAGGCGATACTTCCATATGCCTTTTGGAATCAGCATCACCTGACCACTGTCTTGTCCATAACCCTCTTCTGGCAGAAATGGACAGCGCACTTACTCTTGATGCCAGTCGGCAAATATCCCTCTGTGCATCACGCATATATAGAAATGCATCTTTTAAATGCTCTATAGTCAGTAATATACTGTCCCTATCTAGGGTATCAATATTGTCCGTCAGGGAATCCGACCAAGCCACCCCAGCACTGCACATCCAGGCTGAGGCGATTGCTGGTCGCAGTATCACACCCGTGTGAGTGTATATACATTTTACTGCTTTCTGTCAGCAGGTTCCTTAAGGGCGGCCGTATCCGGGGACGGTAGTGCCACCTGTTTAGACAAGCGTGTGAGCGCTTTATTCACCCTAGGGGGTGTTTCCCAACGTGCCCTATCCTCTGGCGGGAAGGGGTATGATGCTAATAACTTTTTAGGAATTAACAGTTTTTATCGGGGGAAACCCACGCATCATCACACACTTCATTTAATTCCTCAGATGCAGAAAAAACTACAGGCAGTTTTTTCTCACCCAACATAATACCCTTTTTAGTGGTACTGGTATTATCAGAAATGTGTAAAAACATTTTCCATAGCCTCAATCATGTAACGTGTGGCCCTACTGGAAGTCACATTCGTCTCTTAATCGTCGACACTGGAGTCAGTATCCGTGTCGGCGTCTGTATCTGCCATCTGCGGTAACGGGCGTTTTAGAGCCCCTGATGGCTTTTGAGACACCTGGACAGGCACAGGCTGAGTCGCCGGCTGTCTCATGTCATCAATCTTTTGTAAAGAGCTGACACTGTCACATATTCCTTCCATAAGCTCATCCACTCAGGTGTCGACTCCCTAGGGGGTGACATCTCTGTTACAGGCAATTTCTCCGCCTCCATATCATTTTCCTCCTCATACATGTCGACACAACGTACCGACACACAGCACACACACAGGGAATGCTCTGATAGAGGACAGGACCCCACTAGCCCTTTGGGGAGACAGAGGGAGAGTATGCCAGCACACACCAGAGCGCTATATATATATACAGGGATAACCTTATATAAGTGTTTTTCCCCTTATAGCTGCTGTATTGTTATACTGCGCCTAATTAGTGCCCCCCCTCTCTTTTTTAACCCCTTTCTGTAGTGTAGTAACTGCAGGGGAGAGCCAGGGAGCTTCCCTCCAACGGAGCTGTGAGAGAAAATGGCGCCAGTGTGCTGAGGAGATAGGCTCCGCCCCCTTCTCGGCGGCATTTTCTCCCGTTTTTCTGTGGAATCTGGCAGGGGTTAAAATTCATCCATATAGCCCTGGGGGCTATATGTGATGTATTTTCGCCAGCCAAGGTGTTTTTATTGCTGCTCAGGGCGCCCCCCCCTAGCGCCCTGCACCCTCAGTGACCGAAGTGTGAAGTGTGCTGAGGAGCAATGGCGCACAGCTGCAGTGCTTTGCGCTACCTTGGTGAAGACAGGATGTCTTCTGCCGCCGATTTTCCGGACCTCTTCTTGCTTCTGGCTCTGTAAGGGGGCCGGCGGCGCGGCTCTGGGACCGGACTCCGAGGCTGGGCCTATGTTCGGTCCCTCTGGAGCTAATGGTGTCCAGTAGCCTAAGAAGCCCAATCCACTCTGCACGCAGGTGAGTTCGCTTCTTCTCCCCTTAGTCCCTCGATGCAGTGAGCCTGTTGCCAGCAGGTCTCACTGAAAATAAAAAACCTAAAACTAAACTTTCACTAAGAAGCTCAGGAGAGCCCCTAGTGTGCACCCTTCTCGGTCGGGCACAAAAATCTAACTGAGGCTTGGAGGAGGGTCATAGGGGGAGGAGCCAGTGCACACCAGGTAGTCCTAAAGCTTTATTTTTGTGCTCAGTCTCCTGCGGAGCCGCTATTCCCCCATGGTCCTTACGGAGTTCCCAGCATCCACTAGGACGTCAGAGAAAAGTTATTTAACACAAAACTTAGTAGATTTGCTGGTGTTCGAGCAACGATTTTCAGTTGCACTGCTGATCGGTGAATGATCGACAGGAAAGGGGCGTTTCTGGGTGGTAACTGAGCGTTTTCCGGGATTGTGCTAAAAAACGCAGGCGTGTCAGGGAAAAACGCGGGAGTGTCTGAGGAAACGGGGGAGTGGCTGGCCGAACTCAGGGTGTTTTTGTGACGTCAAACCAGGAACTAAACGGACTGAGCTGATCGCAATCTAGGAGTAGGTCTGGAGCTACTCAAACTGCAAGAAAATATTTAGTAGCAATTCTGCTATCCTTTCGTTCGCAATTCTGCTAAGCTAAGATACACTCCCAGAGGGCGGCGGCCTAGCGTGTGCAATGCTGCTAAAAGCAGCTAGCGAGCGAACAACTCGGAATGACCACCATGGTTTTGGCCAACTGCTAACAAATTTGCTGCTGCGATCAACTCTGAATTACCCCCTATATGTCCTCCCTTTCCACCCAATGCGTAACTAATCATCTTTAGATCAGAGGTTCTCAAACGCCTGAAGGCACCTCAAAGGTCCAAGTTTAAAGTTTATCCATCCTTGTCCACAGATGTTTTAATTAGTACCTCATTTTGATTTAACCATCTGTGCCATGAATATACCTAAAGCCTGGGCCGTTGGGGTGCCTTGAGGACAGCGTTTGAGAACCTCTGTAAATAGATAGTTGCTCCTTCAACTTATTTTTTTTTTTACCTTCTTATCTTTTCTTTATTCTCTACTTTAAAAGTTCAGTTCCTTTTATTGGATGTTTATTGGACACATTAGGCAGACGGTTCTGCTCCATCTTTTTGCTTCGATCTTACATGCACTCCATCACAACGTTTATATTTGTTATGTAGATGTTTATTTGAAAATCTTAATAAAACAGAATATACAAAAAATAAACAAAAAACAACAACCTATAATGAAAACGCAGGGACACCAATAGGATGTTAAATATTTAATAGGTTCCGATACACAACACAGGAAGATGATAATCTCATGAATCAGGAAAATTATGTTTGCGCTACGTACAAAGCCAAATACTGGATTTTTTTTCTTAGCATGCATCAATTAATTTAATTGACAACATCTATAAAAAGGCGAGATATCTATAAAATGATACATTGTACATTTAAATCGTATTCCTCTTATACGGGTAGAGGCAGCTATTTTGTGACTAAGACCAACGTACGGCCGATCTAATAGTAGGAGCTAGTTACCTGCAGGAAACCAGATTCAACTAATGGCGTCGGTGATGTCACCAGTGAAGGTAGAAACTGTACGCACACGGATGCAAGCTCAGTCCATAAAATACTGCCCCCACTGTGTGTAAGACACGTGCACCGTAACACAGATCATATTACCCCCCACCCCCCCAAAAAAAATAAAAATACCACTTTTGAAAATGGAAAAAAAAAAAAAAAATTCTTCTATTTAGGATTTCAGTATTTAGGTCTTTTCACTTCAACCCTGTAAATAGTAAGAAAAAAAAATATTTATAACAGACTCGTAGATATATTCAGTTGGCTTCGGATTCATTCCGACATGCATTTGTTGGAATGAATCCGACAACCCCTATTTTTTTATGTCGCACTGAGATGGTCGAAAAGGGGGCCAAAACCTGTTGTATATTATGCAAATTCTAAATGTTACTTCAATGCTGATTGGTTACCATGTGCAACTTATCCACTGGCTCACTACTCCACACTTTTCACTACTTCATTCATTTACCCCTCAATTCTAAAAAATGATACTGCAACATATCTTAATGCAAAATGACAAATGTACAAACCTACAGTCCGTCATGTGAGTTACGCTGAGTGCATGGTATTGGTGTGATGTAAGAGCTTCAGACCAGCTTAAACTATACTCATTAAGCAGGGGTTCTCAACATGCGGCCCTTCAGCTGCTGTGGAACTACACATCCCAGCATGCCCTGCCATACATTTGCTACTATTAAATGCTAAAACTGTGGCAGGACATGCTAGGATTTGTAGTTCTACAACTGGAGGGCTACAGTACATGCTGAGCACCCCTGCACTAAGGCATAGAGCAAGAGCCATTGAGACATCAATTACAAGGCAAAACAAAACAAATACACAAGGTATAGAATATTCTCTATATCATTCAACGCTGTGTAAAATACTGGCAGCTGATTACTACAGATAGCACTAATATTTCTTCTTCAGCCATAGGGAACACAGGGTAACACTGGGTATAGGCTTGTGAGCTAGAGTGGGCACCAAATAGTTAAGCTTTCATCCCAGGCAACCTAGGCTCCCTCTCCCGCACACACCACGGTTGTTACCACCGGTGAGGGGGGGCCACTGGCAGTGTGGTCCCCAGGTTGTCTCTGCATCTCCAATGGACCACCAGCGTGATTCATAACAGGGCACGAAACAGCCATTACCCTTGAGATCCAGGCCAGGTGGCGGTGGTAGGCTTTCCCTGTTAGCCCTTCCCACACATCTTTGGCACGTTCCCTCCTGCAGGCATCCCGCCACTGGGTAGTCTCCTCCCTTAATAAGAAGCTGAGCAGCCATTTTAGCACACTGCCTGCCTCAGCAGAGAGAAGCACAGTGTCCTGTTTCCCTATATACCTCACTCTAGGCTAGTCAAGTTATACATGCAAGCTCCTTCCTCCCTTGTTGGGGTTGGATTTGTCCATTGATCTTCTGCACTGAATGTTTTGTGTGCATGTATTTGTAAGTGTTTAAGAGTACTGTGTTTCTTTTCTATGCGGTCTCTGCATTTTAGTGCATACTATACTATGTTTAGCCAGGGTAGAGAGGCCGGAATCAAGATACCACACTCATGAGACCGGTGCTGGAACTCTGGCAGCCGACATCCCAACGGTGAGTATCGGGGGTCGGGCTAGTGCCTGTGGGTGGGGGGGTGTAGGAGTTAGGTACTGGGGGGGGTCAGCCCCAGCAGACATCCCCAGGGTTAGCCCTAGCTGCTACACCCGGAGGGTTAGGGTAGGAGGGGTTTAAAATACTTACCCCCTCCGATGTCTTCAGTGTCGGGGATGCCGCTGGCGGTCATATGACTGGATGGACTGGATAACTTGTGTGTGTAGAGGCTTTCTTGGAATTGCATTAATATGTCTTCCAAGAACAGAGCGTCTGGGGAGGTGGGCGCTCCTGTGTTTTGCAGAACTGTAGAACCTATGCTGAAGTGCTTTCTCCCCAGGTTCAGGACCATGATGGTCTCTATATCTGGTGTTTCACAGCTACGCAGTGGGAGGTCCCTTCGGCGACAGCTTACAGCCAGGAGCCAGCATGGGCTTCTACACTTTTCCACAGGCAATGTTGCAGTTAATAAGCTTGCAACACCCAGGCCCATTCCCCATGCTAGTCTACCAGCATTCTACCTGCTCAAGGTGAGTTGCAGTCACCTGTCATGGAACCACCGTGGAGGAAGTCCTTCACTCAGTCAGTGCAGGGGTCAGCATCTTTCCAGCAGACGCTAGATAGGGACCGCCCGTCCAAGCACCAGCCTACCAGGCTCTACGCCCCTGTCTGGTTATGACACAAGGATAATGTTTCAATTACCTTGAATGTTGATACCTCCTCTATCCTGGTGGACTCTCTACCAAAGGTGAATGTGGAAGCTCTGATCAAGACAGTTAAATCTGTACTTTTGATCAAGTAATAGGAGAAGACCTCTAAGTCTAGTGCCCTGGTATTTAAGCATCAGAAGAAAGTAGACGCCGAGTTGCCTTCTTCTGCTCAACTTGAGGACCTCCTGGCAGAGGCATGGGCTCACCCTAACTGGCGCTTCCACGTTTCTTAGTACATTGCTGCCTTTTACCTGCTCCCAGCAGCAGACAGGGCCAAATGTGAGTCCCCTCCTATGGTAGATGCTCACATTGGCCGGCTAGTGAAATCTGCTACCCTCCCTAATCCTTAACACTGCATCTTTTAAGGATCCAATGGATCGTAAGCTAGAGAACTTCCTCAAGGCAATTTATTCTAATGCGGATGCTATTGCACACCCAGCCCTCGCGTCCGCACGGGTGGCTAAGGCCACTGGATGCCTTGAAGGACAGTCTCCTTTCTGGTACCCACAGAACGGAGTTATAATCTCTAGTCAAGCATATCAGGAAGGCAGGCTCCTATCTTGGCGATTCGCCAATTGACATAGGTATCCTAACATCTTAAGTGTCGGCTTCTACTGTGGCAGCCAGGAGTGGCCTCTGGCTTCATACCTGGCAAGCTGATGCAGACTCTAAGAAGGCCCTTGAGACTCTCCCATTTCTGGGGAGGTCCTTTTTGGTCCCGAGTTGGACAAGATCGTGGCTACAGTTGCGGTGTCTAAGACTGCTTTCCTTCCTTCTGCGATAGCCCCCAGGTCTCTCCTTTCATCCACAAGTGAAAATTAAGGGACAATCTTTTTCCAGATTCCAGGGTCCTTCCTCCAAGGTCTCCAAGTCAGCTGACAAAAGCCTGCTGCATGAATGGGTGGGCATCCACCTGGGAAACCAGCTCTGCTTTCCTCCGATGCACAGATGGCGACCACGGCGGACACCTGGGTCCGGGTGTAGTTTCCCAAGGCTACGCCCTAACCTGTCGGGAGTGTATTCCTACCCAATGCTTTCCAGGCCTTCCAGTAGATCCAGGAAAAGCAGGAGCACTCCTGCAAGTCCATCCTCTCCCTTCTGACCTCCAAGGTCATCATCCCAGTTCCTCTGTCTCATGGGTTTGGGTGTATATGCCAACCTCTTCCTGGCTCAGAAACTGGACAGCTCATTCAGGACTATCCTCAATCTGAAGTTGCTCAACAGGTACATTCATGTTACGAAGTGCCATTTGGAGTCACTTTACTCCATCTTCCCGGCTATGGACCCGGGGAACTTCATGGCATCCTTAGATATCCAGAACACCTATTTGCATATTCCCATCTGGGTCAGTCATCTGCACCTCTTTAGATTTGCGGTGGTGCCGAAATTCCACCTTTACTCCATCTCAGGAAATGCCATATTTGGGAGCCTTACTGGATTCCAGGGTCCAGAGTGTTTCTTCACTTGGGCAGGCTACAGTCCTCACAGACCAAAAATCACTAATTTTTATGTCATCACTGAGTTTCAATACACTCTTGCATGCAGATGCTGGGCTCTCTAGTCTCCACCTTCAACGTGGTGGAGTAATTCCAGCTTCACTTCTGTCCTGAAAATTCTGACCAACTGGAATAAGTCTCATCTGCAGCTTAGGTCAAAGACGATCACTCTCTCTTTGGAGAAAGGTCCGTCACTCCCTCTTATGGTAGCTCCACCAGCCCCACTTGAACAAGGGCTGTCCCTTTTGGATCCAGGACTGGGTCCTGCTCACCACAGTCCGTGTCTTTCGGGGGTGGGAGGCGATGACTTATCAGACACTTTTTTGCAGAGTGTCCTCCATGTGCAACCTCTGTTCATTCCCCCGGTGGCTCAGTGAACCTTATTTTTGGTTCTTCAGGCTCTCTAGTCATCACACTTTGAGACTCCCCGCCAATGCCTCAGCCCATAGAGTGTCTGACTTGAGCACCTCGTCTTGTCGCTCACCTTTTCTCCTTAATCCACTAGGGGATACTGGCGCATAGACAATGGGGTACAGACGGGTGGATAAGTGGAGCCTGTTTTCATGAAGTCTAGCTGGATCCTCCTCCTCTATATCCCTCTAAGCCCAGGTTAGATTAGTGTCTCAAGGAGCTGAGTGCACAGAGGGCTGTCTCGAGCCCTCTTTTGTTTTATTTAACTTTTATTTTTGTCATTTGATGAGCCTCACAGGCAGACTGAATGCTCCTGCACTCTGCCTGCACCATCAGAGTCCCTGGAAGAGACCTGCTACAGCTTACTGAGAAGCTCGTGACTGGGTCCCTGGCCAAAGGACCATCAGACCCTAAGGTTCCGCCACAGTTTATTAAGATGGTAGTGTCTGGGTCAGTGGCGTCACTAGACATTTTAGCGCTGTGTGCAAGAAACCGCATCGGCGCCCCCCCCATATAAAATATGGGGGAGTGGCTTCATGGGGAAGGGGCGTGGCCACATAGCCCCGTTTTACACATTACGGCAGGCAGAGCTCCCTTTTACACATTACGGCAGTTAGAGTCCCCTTTTTTACACAGTACGGCAGGTAGAGTCCCCTTTTACGCATTAGGCGGGCAGAGTCCCCGTTTTACACATTATGGCAGGCAGAATCCCCCTATTTACACATTAGGGTGGCAGAGTCCGAGAGAGTGAAAGAATTATACTTACCTGTGACCCTCCTGTCAGCACCCCAGGTATGTGAGAGGCACACAGAGTCAGTGGAGACAGTTACTGCCCAGCCAGCTACAATATCCCGACCACCCCTCCATAGACCTGCCACCACAAGTATCCCGTCCTCCCAGCTCTGGCTGCTGCTGTAAACACCCCTCCACCCACCCAGCAACCGCCGCCGCTACACCCCCCCTCCCCTCAGGACTTGCTGCAGAGCATTCACCCATAGATGCTCTGAGCTGGTCTTCTTCGGAGTGTGGGTGACCATGGCAGCGGTAGGGGATATCTCCGTGCGGGTAACGTGGTATGGAGCTGCTGCGGCACTGTAGTTAAAGCTCTTCCATCCTCCGAGCGGCTCCATGCCAGAAGGAGCCGGAGGCGCGTCCTGGCTCTGTGTGGTCACTGCGCTGCTGGAGTCAAGGGAGGGGGGGGGTTGGTGCTGCTGCCACCTCTAAGTATATCAGCAGCTGTGCGTCCAGCAGAGAAGGAGCTGGGTGCAACGCTGCTATGATATTAGGTAGTGCTCAGCGTTGCTGCTTGCGGTGGCCAAACGGGGTGGATGCTGTGCCATCCGCCCACACCTAGTTATGGCCCTGCCAAATACAGCAGCACCACCCTGCACATGCACTTTCCACCTCCAAACAGACAAAGTGCACCCTAGAGATAAAATTCCAATCTCCAGCGTGCTCCTAGTGTGCTGTATATGAAAGCATGCTAGAGATTGCACCCACACACACAAACTAGGATAGCATATTACACACACATAGACTGCAGACTGTTCTCCCCATACACACACACTTGGATCACACACTGCCCCCCCAATTCCACTCTTTGACTTCAGACTGTGGCTCCCTACACAAATCAAATTGGACTGCACACTTGCCCCCTCCTCTGCACAGACATGACAATTACAGCCCACACACGCACTCTCAGTTAATTAAATTGAAGGTTGACTCACCGCTGGCATTGCCTCTGAAAAATGAAGAGAGGAGTCTGGAGGCTCTGCAATGGCGTGGGGGAAGCTGCTACAACTGGATTGCACAACAGTGCCCCCTGCCTAGGCCATCGTCCTATATCCAGCGCATACTGAGCACTGGCTGAGGATAAGAGCTTTTGGAGGACCAGTAGCTGGCGGGCAGTGTGTGCGCTGGCTGCGTCAGGTGCGGGTGACTGGTGGTCACTGAGTGGCAGCTGCGGTGAGCATTTTCACACAGGCGCAGCAGACCATGATGGCGTCGTACTGTGCAAGTGGTCTTCCGGTCCTGGTCCCTCTACACAGTAAGCAGGAGGGGAGGGGGCGGAGCACGAGGGGGATATACTGCCTGGCTGGTCCTCGGCAGCGCTGTCTGCTGTAATATACACAGCAGCCAGCGCAGCAGCTACAAAGGAGGACGGTAATCATGGTGGTGGCAGATGGTGCGCCTACAGGGCAAGTGCGCTGTGGGCAAAGCACCATCTGCCCACACCTAGATACGGCGCTGGTCTGGGTCCCAAAGCCCCCTTGCGCACCGGTCTGCATAGGCAGTGGTACGTTTAAGTAGGCTGCTTAGTATCGGGTCAGACACCTCCCAGCAGCGCACAGAGCTATGTACAGCTCCCCTATTGCATTATTCCCTTGCTGCAGGCTGCAATTTTATTAAAAGCCATTACAAGCAGCATTTGTGTGGCTTGGGGGGAGAGGGTGTGCTGCATTCCTCCCCATGTGATAGGCAGGGAGCTCAGCTTAATAGAACTGCAGCATACTAGCTTCACAGCTGCAGTGGAACATGGTGCCTGTGATTAGGCTACCTCCCTAAGGTGGAGTCCAGATTTCACATCAACTAGGAGATAGTGGTCCCTTCTTTCCAAGTACCAGATTCTTTGCTGATGGAGGCCTCCTTGGATGACGTGCAGGCCCTACAAATTCTTGATGATACGACAAGAGATCTCTGTTTAACGGATTCTCCCTTTGTCCTTTATGACTTTCACAAACAGGGCTGGCCGACAACTAAGCAGATTTTGTCCAGATGGCTAGACTATCCACCAAGCTTTTTCTATAGCTGACCTTCCTGCTCCTACCGTGGAGACGGCTCAGTCCACTTGGTCATTGGGGACTTCTTGGGCAGCATGAAGTGGTTGCAAAGTGGCCACATGTGGAACTCTGCCCATACTTTCATCATGTTCTCTTCTGTTGACACCTTCCCCTCCGCAGATGCAGCTATTGGGTGACGGTTTCTTAGCTCAGGTTAGGAACATGCCTTCCCTTAGGGGGGACGGCGTTAGGACATCCCAGTGTTATTCCTGTGTTCCCTATGGTTGAAGAAGAAAAGGATATTTATGTTCTTACCTGTGAAATCCTTTTCTTCAAACCCATATGGAACACAGGGCGCCAACCCTGACACACCTGGCTTGCAGGGGTTCTTCACCATTACCGGTTCCCGTTTTTCACATCCACTATATGTTTTGAACAGAGTGTTTGCCATTCTACCTCTGCCTTCTTCTCGCTCTTTGCTTTGGGCTTGTTATCTTAACTGGATGTCCGTGACTAGGGATTGTGTATAGGTGAGAGGGAGCCTGGGCTGCTAAGAATGAAATGGTGTCCAGACTGAAGCTCACCAGCCTATACCCAAGTGTTATTCCTGTGTCCCCTAAGGGGTTGAAAAAAAGGATAATATGGTATATAAGCGGATTTATTATTTCTTTTTACTGTCGATTTTATACATGTGCGTCTTAGGTGCTGTCCTGTACTTGTATAGTACATAAACTCTTCTAGATTGCATAAATACTTACTAAAAGGGACAAAAAGGACGTTTACAGCAAATACAGTAAACTCTTAAAACCTAAAAAAAGAATTTTCTAAATAAAACTGTTTACTTACCCATCAGCCTCCAGCTTCTTACGTTTCTCAATGATCTGAAGTGGGAAAAAAAATAAGAATTTACTTACCGATAATTCTATTTCTCGTAGTCCGTAGTGGATGCTGGGGACTCCGTAAGGACCATGGGGAATAGCGGCTCCGCAGGAGACAGGGCACAAAAGTAAAAGCTTTAGGATCAGGTGGTGTGCACTGGCTCCTCCCCCTATGACCCTCCTCCAAGCCTCAGTTAGGATACTGTGCCCGGACGAGCGTACACAAAAAGGAAGGATTTTGAATCCCGGGTAAGACTCATACCAGCCACACCAATCACACTGTACAACCTGTGATCTGAACCCAGTTAACAGTATGATAACAATGAAGTAGCCTCTAAAAAAGATGGCTCACAACAATAATAACCCGATTTTTTTGTAACAATAACTATGTACAAGTAATGCAGACAATCCGCACTTGGGATGGGCGCCCAGCATCCACTACGGACTATGAGAAATAGATTTATCGGTAAGTAAAATCTTATTTTCTCTAACGTCCTAGTGGATGCTGGGGACTCCGTCAGGACCATGGGGATTATACCAAAGCTCCCAAACGGGCGGGAGAGTGCGGATGACTCTGCAGCACCGAATGAGAGAACTCCAGGTCCTCCTCAGCCAGGGTATCAAATTTGTAGAATTTAGCAAACGTGTTTGCCCCTGACCAAGTAGCTGCTCGGCAAAGTTGTAAAGCCGAGACCCCTCGGGCAGCCGCCCAAGATGAGCCCACCTTCCTTGTGGAATGGGCATTTACAGATTTTGGCTGTGGCAGGCCTGCCACAGAATGTGCAAGCTGAATTGTACTACAAATCCAACGAGCAATAGTCTGCTTAGAAGCAGGAGCACCCAGCTTTTTGGGTGCCTACAATATAAACAGCAAGTCAGACTTTCTGACTCCAGCCGTCCTGGAATTATATATATATATATATATATTTTCAGGGCCCTGACAACGTCTAGCAACTTGGAGTCCTCCAAGTCCCTAGTAGCCGCAGGCACCACAATAGGTTGTTTCAGGTGAAACGCTGACACCACCTTAGGAAGAAACTGGGGACGAGTCCGCAGTTCTGCCCTGTCCCGAATGGAAAATCAAATATGGGCTTTTGTAAGACAAAGCCGCCAATTTTGACAATCGCCTGGCCGAGGCCAGGGCCAACAGCATGGTCACTTTCCATGTGAGATATTTCAAATCCACAGATTTGAGTGGTTCAAACCAATATGATTTGAGGAATCCCAACACTACGTTGAGATCCCACGGTGCCACTGGAGGCACACAAGGGCTGTATATGCAATACTCCCTTGACAAACGTCTGGACTTCAGGAACTGAAGCCAATTCTTTCTGGAAGAAAATCTATAGGGCCGAAACTTGAACCTTAATGGACCCCAATTTGAGGCTCATAGACACTCCTGTTTGCAGGAAGTGCAGAAATCGACCTAGTTGAAATTTTTTCGTGGGGCCTTCCTGGCCTCACCCACGCAACATATTTTTACCACATGTGGTGATAACGTTGTGCGGTCACCTCCTTCCTGGCTTTGACCAGGGTAGGTATGACCTCTACCGGAATGCCTTTTCCCTTAGGATCCGGCGTTCAAACCGCCATGCCGTCAAACGCAGTCGCGGTAAGTCTTGGAACAGACAAGGTCCCTGCTGGAGCAGGTCCTTTCTTAAAGGCCGATGCCACGGTTCCTCTTGGAACAGACATGGTACTTGCTGAAAGCAAATCCCTTCTTAGCTCCCGAGGCCATTAGTCCTCTGTGAGCATCTCTTGAAGTTCCGGTTACCAAGTCCCTCTTGGCCAATCCGGAGCCACGAGTATAGTTCTTACTCCTCTATGTCTTATAATTCTCAATACCTTGGTTATGAGAAGCAGAGGAGGGAACACATACACCGACTGTTACACCCACGGTGTTACCAGGACGTCCACAGCTATCGCCTGAAGGTCTCGTGACCTGGCGCAATACCTGTCCCATTTTTTGTTCGGGCGGGACGCCATCATGTCCACCTTTGGTCTTTCCCAACGGTTCACAATCATGCGGAAAACTTCCCGATGAAGTTCCCACTCTCCCGGGTGGAGGTCGTGCCTGCTGAGGAAGTCTGCTTCCCAGTCGTCCACTCCCGGAATGAACACTGCTGACAGTGCTATCACATGATTTTCCGCCTAGCGAAAAATCCTTGCAGTTTTGCCACTGCCCTCCTGCTTCTTGTGCCGCCCTTTCTGTTTACGTGGGCGACTGCCGTGATGTTATCCCACTGGATCAATACCGGCTGACCTTGAAGCAGAGGTCTTGCTAAGCTTAGAGCATTATAAATTTGCTCTTAGCTCCAGTATATTTATGTGGAGAGAATTCTCCAGACTTGATCACACTCCTTGTGTGACTGCTCCCCAGCCTCTCAGGCTGGCCTCCGTGGTCACGAGCATCCAATCCTGAATGCCGAATCTGCGGCCCTCTAGAAGATGAGCACTCTGTAATCACCACAGGAGAGACACCCTTGTCCTTGGATATAGGGTTATCCGCTGATGCATCTGAAGATGCGATCCGGACCATTTGTCCAGCAGATCCCACTGAAGAGTTCTTGCGTGAAATCTGCCGAATGGAAGCGCTTCGTAATAAGCCACCATTTTTACCAGGACTCTTGTGCAATGATGCACTGACACTTTTCCTGGTTTTAGGAGGATCCCGATAAGCTCGGATAACTCCCTGGCTTTCTCCTCTGGGAGAAACACCTTTTCCTGGACTGTGTCCAGAATCATCCCTAGGACCAGCAGACGTGTCGTCGGAACAACTGCGGTTTTGGAATATTTAGAATCCACCCGTGCTGTCGTAGAACTACTTGAGATAGTGCTACTCCGACCTCCAACTGTTCTCTGGACCTTGTTCTTATCAGGAGGTCGTCCATTTTCTTTGAAGACGAATCCTCCTTTCGGTCATTACCTTGGTAAGGACCCGGGGTGCCTTGGACAATCCAACGGCATCGTCTTGAAACTGATAGTGACAGTTCTGTACCACGAACCTGAGGTACCCTTGGTGAGAAAAGGCAAATTTTGGGACATGGAGGTAAGCATCCCTGATGTCCCGGGACACCATATAGTCCCCTTGTTCTTTGCTATCACTGCTCTGAGTGACTCCATCTGGATTTGAACCCTTGTAAGTGTTCAAATTTTTCAGATTTAGAATAGGTCTCACCTAGCCTTCAGTACCACCATATAGTGTGGAGTAATACCCCTTTCCTTGTTGTCGGAGGGGTAATTTTATTATCACCTGCTGGGAATACAGCTTGTGAATTGTTTTCAATACTGCCTCCCTGTCGGAGGGAGACATTGGTACAGCAGACTACAGGAACCTGCGAGGGGGGAAACCTCTCGACATTCCAATCTGTACCCCTTGGATACTACTTGTAGGATCCAGGGGTCCTGTACGGTCCCAGCGTCATGCTGAGAACTTGGTA
Source organism: Pseudophryne corroboree (assembly GCF_028390025.1). NCBI lineage: Eukaryota > Metazoa > Chordata > Amphibia > Anura > Myobatrachidae > Pseudophryne > Pseudophryne corroboree. The sequence goes on along the minus strand of NC_086449.1, from coordinate 789,398,986 downwards.
GAAGCGGTGGAGGGCTTCTGTTCCTGGGAATGGGCTGCCTGCTGCAGTCTTCTTCCCTTTCCTCTATCCCTGGGCAGATATGACTCTTATAGGGACGAAAGGACTGAGGCTGAAAAGACGGTGTCTTTTTCTGCAGAGATGTGACTTAGGGTAAAAAACGGTGGATTTTCCAGCAGTTGCCCTGGCCACCAGGTCCCATGGACCGACCCCAAATAACTCCTCCCCTTTATACGGCAATACATCTTTGTGCCGTTTGGAATCTGCATCACCTGACCACTGTCGTGTCCATAAACATCTTCTTGCAGATATGGACATCGCATTTACTCTTGATGCCAGAGTGCAAATATCCCTCTGCGCATCTCGCATATATAGAAATGCATCCTTTAAATGCTCTATAGTCAATAAAATACTGTCCCTGTCAAAGGTATCAATATTTTTAGTCAGGGAATCCGACCAAGCCACCTCAGCTCTGCACATCCAGGCTGAGGCGATCGCTGGTCGCAGTATAACACCAGCATGTGTGTGTATACTTTTTAGGATATTTTTCAGCCTCCTATCAGCTGGCTCCTTAAGTACGGCCCTATCCGTAGATGGTACCGCCACTTGTTCTGATAAGCGTGTGAGCGCCTTATCCACCCTGAGGGGTGTTTCCCACCGCGCCTTAACTTCTGGCGGGAAAGGGTATACCGCCAATAATTTTCTATCGGGGGAAACCCACGCATCATCACACACTTCATTTAATTTATCTGATTCAGGAAAAACTACAGGTAGTTTTTTCACCTCACATATAATACCCTTTTTTGTGGTACTTGGAGTATCAGAAATATGTAACACCTCCTTCATTGCCCTTAACGTGTGGCCCTAAAAGAAAATACGTTTGTTTCTTCACCGTCGACACTGAAATCAGTGTCCGTGTCTGGGTCTGTGTCGACCGACTGAGGTAAATGGGCATTTTACAGCCCCTGACGGTGTTTGAGACGCCTGGGCAGATACTAATTTGTTCGCCGGCCCTCTCATGTCGTCAACCGGCTTGCAGCGTGTTGACATTGTCACGTAATTTCCATAAATAAGCCATCCATTCCGGTGTCGACTCCCTAGAGAGTGACATCACCATTACAGGCAATTTGCTCCGCCTCCTCACCAATATTTTCCTCATACATGTCGACACACACGTACCGACATACAGCACACACATAGGGAATGCTCTGATAGAGGACAGGACCCACTAGCCCTTTGGGGAGACAGAGGGAGAGTTTGCCAGCACACACCAAAACGCTATAATTATCCAGGGACAACCTTTATATAAGTGTTCCTCCCTTATAGCATTTTAATATATATACACATATCGCCAAATCAGTGCCCCCCCTCTCTGTTTTAACCCTGTTTCTGTAGTGCAGTGCAGGGGAGAGCATGGGAGCCTTCCCACCAGCCTTTCTGTGAGGGAAAATGGCGCTGTGTGCTGAGGAGAATAGGCCCCGCCCCCTTTTCGGCGGGCTTCTTCTCCGGAGTTTTAGATATCTGGCAGGGGTTAAATACATCCATATAGCCTCAAGGGCTATATGTGATGTATTTTTCGCCATACAGGTATTATACATTGCTGCCCAGGGCGCCCCCCCCCCCAGCGCCCTGCACCCTCCGTGACCGCTGTGTGAAGTGTGCTGACAACAATGGCGCACAGCTGCAGTGCTGTGCGCTACCTGATGAAGACTGAGAGTCTTCTGCCGCCTGGTTCCGGACCTCTTCATCTTCAGCGTCTGCAAGGGGGGTCGGCGGCGCGGCTCCGGGACGAACCCCAGGGCGAGCCCTGTGTTCCGACTCCCTCTGGAGCTATGTCCAGTAGCCTAAGAATCCAATCCATCCTGCACGCAGGTGAGTTGAAAATCTCTCCCCTAAGTCCCTCGATGCAGTGAGCCTGTTGCCAGCAGGACTCACTGAAAATAAAGAACCTAAAAACTTTTTCTAAGTAACTCTTTAAGAGAGCCACCTAGATTGCACCCTTCTCGGCCGGGCACAAAAACCTAACTGAGGCTTGGAGGAGGGTCATAGGGGGAGGAGCCAGTACACACCATGTGATCCTAAAAGCTTGCTTTTGTGCCCTGTCTCCTGCGGAGCCGCTATTCCCCATGGTCCTGACGGAGTCCCCAGCATCCACTAGGACGTTAGAGAAAAATGCTTACTAACAGCGCTAGAGCACATGCTTACTAACAGCGCTAGGGCACATGCTACTAACAGCGCTAGGGCACATGACTACTAACAGCGCTAGGGCACATGACTACTAACAGCGCTAGGGCACATGACTACTAACAGCGCTTGGGCACATGACTACTAACAGCGGTAGGACAGATGACTACTAACAGCGCTAGGGCACATGCTACTAACAGCGGTAGGACAGATGACTACTAACAGCGGTAGGACAGATGACTACTAACAGCGGTAGGACAGATGACTACTAACAGCGCTAGGGCACATGACTACTAACAGCGCTAGGGCACATGACTACTAACAGCGCTAGGGCACATGACTACTAACAGCGCTAGGGCACATGACTACTAACAGCGGTAGGGTAGATTACTAACAGCGCTAGGGCACATGACTACTAACAGCGCTAGGGCACATGCTACTAACAGCGCTAGGGAACATGACTACTAACAGCGCTAGGGCACATGACTACTAACAGCGCTAGGGCACATGACTACTAACAGCGCTAGGGCACATGACTACTAACAGCGCTAGGGCACTTGACTACATAAAAGCAATGGAATGTTTACAGCAAAACACCAATGAGTGTCATAAGATAATGAAACTAGGATTCATGGGCTGATACCTGGACACTTGCAGACAGAGAATAGTAGGCATAATGAACGGAACCTTACCGCACTGATCTTTTTCCACTGCCGGTCCAGTTCTGCTTTTTCATTTGTCTCTTTGAAGCGTCTTGTTTTACGTCCCTCTGACATTTTAATGCCGTACTGAAATGCAGCCCTGGGTAAAGCAAGATGCAAGGTTATTGAATGTGAGGGTTGAACTGGAATCCAGTCCAATTAGTAAACATGAGACTACAGTAAACATAAGCCTAAGATAAATGTGCAATAAAAGCACCTGGCTCCATAGTACAAACACAGTTTATCGCTGTGCCAGCGAAGCAATGCGTACTACTCACTTAGGCAGGGCTTCTTTGTTATTCATGTATTCACTGTACTCTTCCTGTGTATCAAAGTCCCAACGTCCTAGAGGACCCTTCTTATTACCCTGCAGCAAAGATATACCAATGTATACTGTTCAGTACCTTAATAGGTGGAAATTCTACATTTAAGACGAAACGCGTCATATTTTCCTGAATGAGTCCATTTACAAATTTACTGAAACGTACCTGGTCCATTTTACTGTAATCCACTTCTTCATCACTGTCCACTGCCATGTCGTCCATGCTGAAGAGACAGAATTCCGAGCAAGTTAGCGACTGCTCAATGCAAAACCAACGCTTCGTACAGTCATTTACTCTGCTGAACTCATTCACATTTGTCCAGATTTACACCGAAACAACCAGACACTCGAGCTTCGCTGTCCAACACACCATAGACACATGAAAGAGGATTACCAAGTGGCTGTTGTTGTCCACAGCTTATTTAACACTTAAAAAAGTAAATGAGTTCTGATATTTCCAAGAAAAATCTCTGGAGCCCTAAAATTCTGCAATGTAACCATCTAGAGTAACAGCTCCTTGGCTTGTCCCGCATGAGAAGCCTGGAACTAGTACCGCGGTGTGACAATGGCTGGGAACTAGATTACATTGTACTCCTAATAAAGGCCCTCATTCCGAGTTGTTCGTTCGCAAGGCGATTTTAGCAGAGTTGCTCACGCTAAGCCGCCGCCTACTGGGAGTGTATCTTAGCTTCTTAAAATTGCGACCGATGTATTCGCAATATTGCGATTACAAACTACTTAGCAGTTTCTGAGTAGCTTCAGACTTACTCGGCATCTGCGATCAGTTCAGTGCTTGTCGTTCCTGGTTTGACGTCATAAACACACCCAGCGTTCGCTCAGACACTCCCCCGTTTCTCCAGCCACTCCTGCGTTTTTTCCGGAAACGGTAGCGTTTTCATCCACACGCCCATAAAACGCCGTGTTTCCGCCCAGTAACACCCATTTCCTGTCAATCACACTACGATCGCCGGAGCGAAGGAAAAGCCGTGAGTAAAAATACTATCTTCATAGCAAAATTACTTGGCGCAGTCGCAGTGCGAACATTGCGCATGCGTACTAAGCAGAAAACCGCTGCGATGCGATGAAATTTACAGAGCGAACAACTCGGAATGAGGGCCAAAGTTCTTATCCCTTTAAAGCACAGGTTCTCAAACTCAGTCCTCAGGACCCCACACGGTTCATGTTTTGCAGGTCACCTATACATTTTTTAAATGTGACAGTTGGTGATACACAGTGCAGCTGCCGGGAGACATGGAAAACGTGAACCATGTGGGGTCCTGAGGACCGAGTTTGAGAACCACTGCTTTAAAGCAATGGCTATCAATGCCAGTCCGAAAGTACCAACAGGCCATGTTTTGAGGATTTCTTTATTTATTCCCAGGTGAGTTACTCTATGATGGTGGGTCAACAATTCTCCCACCTGCTTCTACAGACAGAAATCGATAAAACATGATCTGTTGGGGGCACTTGCAGGTTGAGGTTGAGAAAGAAGAACCACCACCAACAAAGGAACACTTACGTAGCAGGGTAACATTCAGCATAGCTGTTCCACATGCCAAAGAAATCCCCCAGCTGCTTCTTTTCTTCATGTTTCTTCATTGTTTGCAACAGTTAAAGAACATATAGTAATAAATGACCTATTCGAATCTTATATATAGAGAAATAGCAATAATCAAAAACACTATACTGGTCCAGAATACGAGAACACTAGGAATGAAACATGTAATGTGAATAGTAACAACATAAGGGGAAGTGCATCAAACCTCTTATAAGGGGACAAGTGGAGAATTTGTCCATAGTACCCAATAAGCTTCTAGCGGTCACTTCTCACATACAATACTGTGCAAAAGTTTTATGCGGGTGTGTAAAAAATGCTTTCAAAATTAGCAGTGGTAATAATTTATTTTTACCAATTAACAAAATGCAAAGTGAATGAACAGCAGAGAAATCTAAATCAAATCACTATTTGGTGTGACCCCCCCCTTTAAAACTGCATTGAAAGCATTCTTATTTTGCAGAATTTTTTCTTTTACACACCTGCCTAAAACTTGTGCACAGTAATGTACATCACATAAAATGACAGCTAGAAGTTGACTGGTCACAATGGGAAACTCCTCAAGGCTTGATACATCTCCCCAGTGTTCTTAAATGGTTTGGCTTTTGATGATGGAACAGAACAACTGAGGTTTGACATCAAAATGTAAAAGGTCCACCAATATTAAGGGGGTCATTCCGAGTTGTTCGCTCGCTAGCTACTTTTTGCAGCCGTGCAAATGCATAGTCGCCGCCCACAGGGGAGTGCATTTTCGCTTTGCAAGTGTGCGACGCGTGTGCAGCCGAGCGGGATGAAAACGTTTTTTGCAGTTTCTGAGTAGCTCTGGACTTACTCAGCCGCTGTGATCACTTCAGTCTTTTTGGTCCCAGAATTGACGTCAGACACCCGTCCTGCAAACACCTGGACACGCCTGCATTTTTCCTAACACTCCCAGAAAACGGTCAGTTGCCACCCACACACGCCGTCTTCCTGTCAATCTCCTTGCGATCGGCTGTGCGAATGGATTCTTCGTCCAATGCCCAGATACGATCCGCTTTGTATCCGTACGACGCGCGTGCGCATGCGGTGCATACGCATACACAGTAGTAACCTGATCGCTGCGCTGCGAAAAAATAAGAATTTACTCACCGGTAATTCTATTTCTCGTAGTCCGTAGTGGATGCTGGGAACTCCGTAAGGACCATGGGGAATAGCGGGCTCCGAAGGAGGCTGGGCACTCTAGAAAGATCTTAAGACTACCTGGTGTGCACTGGCTCCTCCCACCATGACCCTCCTCCAAGCCTCAGTTAGGACACCGTGCCCGGACGAGCGTACACAATAAGGAAGGATTTTGAATCCCGGGTAAGACTCATACCAGCCACACCAATCACACCGTATAACTCGTGATATGAAACCCAGTTAACAGTATGAAACAACTGAGCCTCTCAACAGATGGCTCAACAATAACCCGATTTAGTTAACAATAACTATGTACAAGTATTGCAGATAAACCGCACTTGGGATGGGCGCCCAGCATCCACTACGGACTACGAGAAATAGAATTACCGGTGAGTAAATTCTTATTTTCTCTGACGTCCTAGTGGATGCTGGGAACTCCGTAAGGACCATGGGGATTATACCAAAGCTCCCAAACGGGCGGGAGAGTGCGGATGACTCTGCAGCACCGAATGAGAGAACTCCAGGTCCTCCTCAGCCAGGGTATCAAATTTATAGAATTTTGCAAACGTGTTTGCCCCTGACCAAGTAGCAGCTCGGCAAGTTGTAAAGCCGAGACCCCTCGGGCAGCCGCCCAAGATGAGCCCACCTTCCTTGTGGAATGGGCATTGACAGATTTTGGCTGTGGCAGGCCTGCCACAGAATGTGCAAGCTGAATTGTACTACAAATCCAACGAGCAATAGTCTGCGTAGAAGCAGGAGCACCCAGCTTGTTGGGTGCATATAGGATAAACAGCGAGTCAGATTTTCAGACTCCAGCCGTTCTGGAAACATATATTTTCAGGGCCCTGACCACGTCTAACAACTTGGAGTCCTCCAAGTCCCTAGTAGCCGCAGGCACCACAATAGGCTGGTTCAGGTGAAACGCTGACACCACCTTAGGGAGAAACTGGGGACGAGTCCTCAATTCTGCCCTATCCATATGGAAAATCAGATAAGGGCTTTTACATGATAAAGCCGCCAATTCTGATACTCGCCTGGCCGAAGCCAAGGCCAACAGCATTACCACTTTCCATGTGAGATATTTTAAGTCCACAGTGGTGAGTGGTTCAAACCAATGTGATTTTAGGAACCCCAAAACTACATTGAGATCCCAAGGTGCCACTGGAGGCACAAAAGGAGGCTGTATATGCAGTACCCCCTTGACAAACGTCTGAACTTCAGGAACTGAAGCCAGTTCTTTCTGGAAGAAAATCGACAGGGCCGAAATTTGAACCTTAATGGACCCCAATTTTAGGCCCATAGACACTCCTGTTTGCAGGAAATGCAGGAATCGACCCAGTTGAAATTCCTCTGTAGGGGCCTTCCTGGCCTCGCACCACGCAACATATTTACGCCAAATGCGGTGATAATGCTTTGCGGTTACATCCTTCCTGGCTTTGATCAGGGTAGGGATGACTTCATCCGGAATGCCTTTTTCCTTCAGGATCCGGCGTTCAACCGCCATGCCGTCAAACGCAGCCGCGGTAAGTCTTGGAACAGACAGGGTCCTTGCTGGAGCAGGTCCCTTCTTAGAGGTAGAGGCCACGGGTCCTCTGTGAGCATCTCTTGAAGTTCCGGGTACCAAGTCCTTCTTGGCCAATCTGGAGCCACGAGTATAGTTCTTACTCCTCTCCGTCTTATAATTCTCAGTACCTTGGGTATGAGAGGCAGAGGAGGGAACACATACACTGACTGGTACACCCACGGTGTTACCAGAGCGTCCACAGCTATTGCCTGAGGGTCCCTTGACCTGGCGCAATACCTGTCTAGTTTTTTGTTGAGGCGGGACGCCATCATGTCCACCTTTGGTTTTTCCCAACGGTTCACAATCATGTGGAAGACTTCTGGGTGAAGTCCCCACTCTCCCGGGTGGAGGTCGTGCCTGCTGAGGAAGTCTGCTTCCCAGTTGTCCACTCCCGGAATGAACACTGCTGACAGTGCTATCACATGATTTTCCGCCCAGCGAAGAATCCTTGCAGCTTCTGCCATTGCCCTCCTGCTTCTTGTGCCGCCCTGTCTGTTTACGTGGGCGACTGCCGTGATGTTGTCTGACTGGATCAGCACCGGCTGACCTTGAAGCAGCGGTCTTGCTAGGCTTAGAGCATTGTAAATGGCCCTTAGCTCCAGGATATTTATGTGAAGTGATGTCTCCAGGCTTGACCACAAGCCCTGGAAATTCCTTCCCTGTGTGACTGCTCCCCAGCCTCGCAGGCTGGCATCCGTGGTCACCAGGACCCAGTCCTGAATGCCGAATCTGCGGCCCTCTAGAAGATGAGCACTCTGTAACCACCACAGGAGAGACACCCTTGTCTTTGGTGACAGGGTTATCCGCTGATGCATCTGAAGATGCGATCCGGACCATTTGTCCAGCAGGTCCCACTGGAAAGTTCTTGCGTGGAATCTGCCGAATGGGATTGCTTCGTAGGAAGCCACCATTTTTCCCAGGACCCTTGTGCATTGATGCACTGAGACTTGGCCTGGTTTTAGGAGGTTTCTGACTAGCTCGGATAACTCCCTGGCTTTCTCCTCCGGGAGAAACACCTTTTTCTGGACTGTGTCCAGGATCATCCCTAGGAATAGAAGACGCGTCGTCGGGATCAGCTGCGATTTTGGAATATTGAGAATCCAACCGTGCTGCCGCAACACTACCTGAGATAATGCTACCCCGACTTCCAACTGTTCCCTGGATCTTGCCCTTATCAGGAGATCGTCCAAGTAAGGGATAACTAAAACTCCCTTCCTTCGAAGGAGTATCATAATTTCGGCCATTACTTTGGTAAAGACCCGGGGTGCCGTGGACAATCCAAACGGCAGCGTCTGAAACTGATAGTGACAGTTCTGTACCACAAACCTGAGGTACCCTTGGTGAGAAGGGTAAATTGGGACATGGAGGTAAGCATCCTTGATGTCCAGAGACACCATATAATCCCCTTCTTCCAGGTTCGCAATCACCGCTCTGAGTGACTCCATCTTGAATTTGAACCTCTGTATGTAAGTGTTCAAGGATTTTAGATTTAAAATAGGTCTCACCGAGCCGTCCGGCTTCGGTACCACAAACAGCGTGGAATAATACCCCTTTCCCTGTTGCAGGAGGGGTACCTTGATTATCACCTGCTGGGAATACAGCTTGTGAATGGCTTCCAATACCGCCTCCCTGTCGGAGGGAGACGTCGGTAAAGCAGACTTTAGGAAACGGCGAGGGGGAGACGTCTCGAATTCCAATTTGTACCCCTGAGATACCACCTGAAGGATCCAGGGGTCCACTTGTGAGTGAGCCCACTGCGCGCTGAAATTCTTGAGACGGGCCCCCACCGTGCCCGAGTCCGCTTGTAAAGCCCCCAGCGTCATGCTGAGGACTTGGCAGAGGCGGGAGAGGGCTTCTGTTCCTGGGAACTGGCTGTTTGCTGCAGCCTTTTCCCTCTCCCTCTGCCACGGGGCAGAAATGAGGAGCCTTTTGCTCGCTTGCCCTTATGGGGCCGAAAGGATTGCGCCTGATAATACGGCGTCTTCTTATGTTGAGAGGCTACCTGGGGTAAAAATGTGGATTTTCCAGCAGTTGCCGTGGACACCAGGTCTGATAGACCTACCACAAATAACTCCTCCCCTTTATAAGGCAATACTTCCATATGCCTTTTGGAATCCGCATCACCTGACCACTGCCGCGTCTATAACCCTCTTCTGGCAGAAATGGACAGCGCACTTACTCTTGATGCCAGTCGGCAGATATCCCTCTGTGCATCACGCATATATAGAAATGCATCTTTTAAATGCTCTATAGTCAGTAATATACTGTCCCTGTCTAGGGTATCAATATTGTCCGTCAGGGAATCCGACCAAGCCACCCCAGCACTGCACATCCATGCTGAGGCGATTGCTGGTCGCAGTATAACTCCCGTGTGAGTGTATATACATTTTAGGATATTCTCCTGCTTTCTGTCAGCAGGTTCCTTAAGGGCGGCCGTCTGAGGAGAGGGTAGTGCCACCTGTTTAGACAAGCGTGTGAGCGCTTTATCCACCCTAGGGGGTGTTTCCCAACGTGCCCTATCCTCTGGCGGGAAGGGGTTTGATGCCAATAACCTTTTAGGAATTATCAGTTTTTTATCGGGGGAAACCCACGCTTCATCACACACTTCATTTAATTCCTCAGATGCAGGAAAAACTACAGGCAGTTTTTTCTCACCAAACATAATACCCTTTTTAGTGGTACTTGTATTATCAGAAATATGTAAAACATTTTTCATTGCCTCAATCATGTAACGTGTGGCCCTACTGGAAGTCACATTCGTCTCTTCATCGTCGACACTGGAGTCAGTATCCGTGTCGGCGTCTGCCATCTGAGGTAGCGGGCGTTTTAGAGCCCCTGATGGCCTTTGAGACGCCTGGACAGGCACAAGCTGAGTAGCCGGCTGCCTCATGTCATCAACCGTCTTTTGTAAAGAGCTGACACTGTCACGTAATTCCTTCCATAAGCCCATCCACTCAGGTGTCGACTCCCTAGGGGGTGACATCTCTATTACAGGCAATTGCTCCGCCTCCACATCATTTTCCTCCTCAAACATGTCGACACAATCGTACCGACACACAGCACACACACAGGGAATGCTCTGATAGAGGACAGGACCCCACTAGCCCTTTGGGGAGACAGAGGGAGAGTATGCCAGCACACACCAGAGCGCTATATATATATATATATATATATATATATATATATATATATATATATATATATAGGGATACCACTATATAATGTGTTTTCCCCTTATAGCTGCTGATATTATCAAATTGCGCCAAATTAGTGCCCCCCCTCTCTTTTTTACCCTTTTCTGTAGTGCAGGACTGCAGGGGAGAGTCAGGCAGACGTCCTTCCAGCGGAGCTGTGAGGGAAAATGGCGCCCGTGTGCTGAGGAGATAGGCTCCGCCCCCTTCTCGGCGGACTCTTCTCCCGCGTTTTGCTATATTCTGGCAGGGGTTAAAATACATCCATATAGCCCTGGGGGTTATATGTGATGTATTTTCGCCAGCCAAGGTGTTTTTATTGCTGCTCAGGGCGCCCCCCCCTAGCGCCCTGCACCCTCAGTGACCGGAGTGTGAAGTATGCCTGAGGAGCAATGGCGCACAGCTGCAGTGCTGTGCGCTACCTTGTTGAAGACTGATGTCTTCTGCCGCCGATTTTCCGGACCTCTTCTTGCTTCTGGCTCTGTAAGGGGGCCGGCGGCGCGGCTCTGGGACCGGACTCCGAGGCTGGGCCTGTGTTCGGTCCCTCTGGAGCTAATGGTGTCCAGTAGCCTAAGAAGCCCAAGCTGGCTGCAAGCAGGCAGGTTCGCTTCTTCTCGATGCAGTGAGCCTGTTGCCAGCAGGTCTCACTGAAAATAAGAAACCTAAAACTAACTTTTTCTAAGAAGCTCAGGAGAGCCCCCTAGATTGCACCCTGCTCGGTCGGGCACAAAAATCTAACTGAGGCTTGGAGGAGGGTCATAGGGGGAGGAGCCAGCGCACACCAGGTAGTCCTAAAGCTTTACTTTTGTGCCCAGTCTCCTGCGGAGCCGCTATCCCCCTGGTCCTTACTGAGTTCCCAGCATCCACTAGGACGTCAGAGAAATAAAAAATATAAAGAAACTAAGTGCCAGTATAGATCAACACTTTAGAACAGAGCACAGACTTTTTATACACCTGCTTTACATAAATATGATTGGGGAAGCAGTCAAGCATAACTATTCAATAAAGAAAATGATTTGGCTCTTGATACGCTCTACTAGAGCATGCATCATCTAGACTTTGCAATACTGGTAATCATGAATGACACTGTACAGTATATTATATTAAGCGCTCGTGCAAAAACATGAAAAGGATATTCCAATGCCTCCCATCCAGGAGCTCCCATAAAGTTATCATTGATTGACTTGAGAAGGTCCTTGGTGGATCCCGGTCCTAGTAAATGAAAAATAGTAAACCAATAAGAAATTGTGATGGCACAAAACCAGCTCACAACATTACTAGAGATCTACTTTTGACTTTAGAGTGACGAGCGAGACATGGTCACACCGCATGCACAATAAACTAAGCATATGTCCAGAGCAGACTTCAGTCCAAGTGTGGCACCACTTCTTCATGCGAGACACAAGAACCTCACACATACCGAGCATGTAGATATAATCAAAGTGGTTTATTTACTAAGTGTCGGGTTCTAAAACTCGGCGCTTCAGGCCGTGTTTATGCCCGACACTTAAAAGGGCAATGTTTTTCTTGCCATGTTTTGCTAGTAAAAGCACTGGCCTTTTAAATTTCAGGCATAAACATGACTGGAAGCGCCTGGTTTTAGAACCAGACGCTTAGTAAATCAATCCCTAAGGGGGTATTCAATTGGTGTGGGAATTTCCGACAAGTCGGAAAAACTGCACTTTTCGCGGCTTATAGGGCAAATTTGGATTCAACCTATTCAATTCCAGTGCCGTTTTTGAAAAATCCGACATGGTCCCAAAAAAAAAACGCGGAATGGCGAATTCGCCGCCGATCCACCTTTTTTGTCGCGTTTGATAGTTTTTTTGGTTTGTTTTTGCCCATGCCAATATGATAAAAAGAAAAAAAGGCGAATCGGCATGGTCGAAGACGGACCAAGAAACTGTTGAAAAAGCCCGCAATTGAATAGGGGAGTGTCAAATAAGTGCCGTTTTTCCAACACTAATTGAATACCCCCCCTAAGACTTTCTCTTAAATTGAATAATACATATGGGTCACCATAAAAAATGTAACCGATGTAGCTCCCGGGGGGAGAGGTGGGGTAATTAGATCACCCACATTCCATACAGCTACAGTATAGAAGTGTTGTATGGTAAGAGGCGGAGTTTACAGCCTGGCCCACTATATCCTGCTTCACATAGATGTTGAAAAGTTGCATATCCATTACAGATGTTACAGAGGGGAAAGAGGTGTAGGAAGCAAAGGAGACTACAGACACTCTACTAGATAAAAAAAAAAAAGATCCAGTGTGTTACCAATGTGGATACAGAGATGTTAGGGTCTCCTGCCCTGTGCTGCCACGTCGTCATGGCAACCGGGAGACAAGTGCTAGCGGAGTAACCTGAGCGCAGCTGATACTCTGGTTCGGCTCTTTTGCTGTGCAGTGGTTACAGGCTCTGTGCACGGCAGGGGATCCGGTGCTGGTTTTTGTGCTCACAGTCTGTGAGGTCTGAGTGGGGCGTGGACAGCACCTGCTATATAAGGCCTCTTCTCAGGTTAAGCAGATGCTGCTGAATCTTTGTTGGTTAGTCAGTTCCTGAAAGTTAGCCAGTACTGTGTAGCTTTGTATTTGTTGTTGCTTACTGCAAATAGGCCTGGGGATTTGGTACTACACTCTGCCAATCCAGACCTAGCAGTAAGACTGGAGTCAGTCGTTTAACTTGCTGGGGTTCTTTTGCTACTCTGTGAACTTAGCAAGTTTGCGGCTGTATTCTCAGACTTGCCTGCCTAAATCCTGTCTCACTGTGCAAGGTGTTCAGGTGTCAGTTTAGTGGCAGTAAGCTGAACCTGTGCACTGCAAGTGAGGATTAGGATTGTGGAGACTCTCCTTGTGTCTATCATTCCATCTCTGACCAAGGAGTTTACTGCCACACCCGTTGGTAACCCTTTAGGGTTTTGCTGTTGCCCTTAGCAACAGCATTTCAGGTTATCTACGTATTAAAACACAACATCTTGCTTTTTCCATCTGAGCATTACTAATACTAGGGAGACACCCAGTTTCTTAGCCTCTGGGCTTCTCTGTTCACTTTGTGTTTATTTTGTTACCCTATCACCTTCTGTGTACGTAATGTCATATTCCCCAGTCTGTCTGTGAGTTCATTTGTTTTGCATCCCTATCCGTTCAGACACCAGTACATTCCTGCAGGCACTGGTGTGCATAACAGTTCAAACACCAGTACATTCCTGCAGGCACTGGTGTGCATAACATATTCAGCAGCCTAATACTCCTGTAGAAATTTTGTGGGAATATGGAGCATACCCCTCAAAATACGTTGCAACAGGTGGTCGATCAGGTGCAGGTCCTGACTCGACAATTTAATGATTTGTCCATTAAAATGCACACCTCCCCGGCCGCTGGCGGAGCTCCCGCAGCAGCAGCACCTTCAGGGGTTAAGGAGCCGAAAGTAAATCTCCCGGATCGTTTTTCTGGAGATCGCTCGCAGTTCTTTTGTTTCAAGGAGAGCTGCAAGCTATACTTCCGGCTTAGGCCTCAGTCTTCTGGGTCGGAGATTCAGCGGGTGGGCATAGTGATTTCCTTGCTACAAGGAGACCCACAGGTCTGGGCATATGGGTTGCAGCCTGACTGTCCGTCGCTTAAAAGTGTTGATGCTTTTTTTACGGCACTGGGCATGTTGTATGATGACCCTGACAAGACGGCCTCAGCCGAGGCTCAGATTTCGATCCTTAAGCAAGGGCGAAGGCCAGTTGAGGTTTACTGTACGGAGTTTCGGAGGTTGGCCCATGATACCCAGTGGAATGACCCAGCCCTGAGACACCAGTACCGAAGAGGTCTTTCTAACCAGATAAAAGACCAACTGGTACAATATCCCTTGCCTGATAGCTTGGATCAGGTCATGCAGTTATCCATCCGGGTGGATAGACGGCTGAGAGAGCGTAGGCTTGAAAGGGAGACCGAGGTTTCCTTCTTTCCCAAGGGAACCTCAGACTCTGAGGAATTTTCCGAGGAGCCTATGCAGATTGGGGCTACCCGCCTCTCCTCACGTGAGAAGACGCGGAGGAGACAGCAGGGGTTGTGTTTGTACTGTGGGAATAAAGGTCATGTGGTAGTATCATGCCCAGAAAAGCCGGAAAACTTCAGGGCCTGAGGGTGATGGGAAATATCCTGTCAGGCCAGAAGTCAGAATTTCCCAAGAAGACTTTTATCATTCCGGTGACCTTGAAGATCCTCGGTCAAACTGTCAAGACTGAGGCCTTTGTGGACAGTGGGGCCGACGGGGTTTTTATGGACCGCCAATTTGCTCTGAAACACTCTGTTCCCTTAGTACCCTTGGCATCGGAAATTGAGATTTGTGGGTTAAACGGGAAACCATTATCCCAAGGTAAAATTACCTCTTGCACTAGCCAGATTTCTTTGTTTATTGGAGCCACACACTCTGAAAAATTGTCCTTTTATGTGACTGTCTGTACTTTTGCCCCATTGGTGTTGGGGTTACCCTGGTTAAGGGCCCACAATCCTCAATTTGACTGGGTCTCTGGGGAGATTCTTAGTTGGGGTACTGATTGTTTCAGGAGTTGCTTGAGCCTTCCAGTCAGGCTCTCGCAGCTAAGTTTGCCAGGATTGCCAGGGTGTTATGCAGATTTTGCGGACGTGTTCTCCAAAAAAGTTGCAGAGGTACTACCTCCCCATCGCCCCTATGACTGTGCCATTGACTTGTTGCCAAATGCTAAGCTTCCCAAGAGCAGGTTGTACTCCCTGTCACGTCCTGAGACTCAGGCTATGGCAGAGTACATTCAGGAGAACTTGGCTAAGGGATTTATCAGACCTTCACAGTCTCCAGTTGGGTCGGGGTTCTTCTTCGTGGGTAAAAAGGACGGTTCGTTGCGACCCTGCATCGACTTCAGGGAATTGAACCGTATCACAATTAAAAACTCATACCCACTGCCTCTCATTTCGGTCTTGTTTGACCAGCTTCGTACTGCCACCATTTTTTCTAAGATTGACCTACGCGGTGCGTATAATCTAATCCGAATAAGAGAGGGGGATGAATGGAAGACTGCCTTAAATACCCACTCAGGGCATTATGAATATTTGGTGATGCCTTTTGGGCTCTGTAATGCCCCGGCAGTCTTCCAGGATTTCATGAATGATGTACTCAGGGAATATTTGGATAGATTCTTAGTTGTATACTTAGATGACATCCTAATCTTCTCCCATTCCCTGGAGGAACATCGGAAGCATGTACGCTTAGTCCTCCAGAAACTCAGAGACCACCGGCTTGGGGCGAAGCTGGAGAAGTGCGAATTTGAAGTTCAGCAAATCGCATTTCTAGGATATATTATCTCCCCAGAAGGTTTCCAAATGGAGGGTTCCAAGGTACAGGCAGTCCTGGATTGGGTGCAGCCCACTAGTTTGAAGGCGCTTCAGCGCTTCCTGGGCTTTGCGAATTTTTATAGACGATTTATCGCTGGATTTTCGTCTATAGTGGCGCCCTTGGTGGCACTCACTAAGAAAGGGGCGGATGTTGCTCACTGGTCTTGTGAGGCTAAAGCGGCTTTTGCCCGTCTCAAAAGGGCATTTGTATCGGCCAAGGTGCTGCGACACCCAGATCCAGAGCGTCCTTTTGTGGTGGAGGTGGATGCCTCTGAGATGGGTATTGGGGCAGTGCTCTCTCAGATGGGAGTGTCTGATAATCGCCTTCATCCCTGTGCTTACTTTTCCCGTAAATTTTCGCCTGCCGAGATGAATTATAACGTGGGTAACCGGGAATTGTTGGCTATTAAGGATGCACTCGAGGAGTGGAGACACTGGCTTGAGGGGGCTAAGTTTGTGGTCTCAATTCTCACCGACCATAAGAATCTGGCATATTTAGAGTCAGCGAAGCGTCTCAATGCCAGGCAGGCACGATGGGCTTTGTTTTTTGCTCGCTTTAATTTTTTGATAACATATCGCTCTGGGTCAAAAAACATCAAGGCTGATGCGCTTTCGCGGAGTTTTGCTCCAATCCAGGAGACCACCGAGGAGCCGTTGCCCATTGTGTCCCCATCATGTATTAAAGTGGGCATTACCCAGGACCTCTTGTCATTAGTCCTTAGAGCACAGGAGCAGGCTCCTCCAGACCTTCCGGTGGGTCTTTTGTTTGTGCCTCCTAGGTTAAGACAGCGAGTGTTCCTGGAATTCCATGCCAAGAAGTCGGCAGGTCACCCGGGTATTGCCAGAACTCGGGAGTTGCTATCTAGGGCGGTGTGGTGGCCCTCTGTGGCTAAGGATGTGGATCAGTGGGTTCGGGCATGTGACATCTGTGCCCGAAATAAGACTCCTAGAGGGGTTCCTGTTGGCCCATTACATCCACTCTCTATCCCATCTAAGCCATGGACCCACATTTCAATGGATTTTGTGGTGGACTTGCCCAAATCCTCGGGGATGACAGCCATCTGGGTTGTCGTTGACAGGTTTTCGAAGATGGCGCACTTCGTTCCACTGGTTGGGCTGCCATCGTCCAGACGCCTGTCTGAATTATTTATGCTGCATGTTGTGCGTCTCCACGGGTTGCCACTTGATGTGGTCTCTGACCGCGGATCCCAGTTTGTGGCCAAATTCTGGAGGGCATTTTGTTCCGATCTCCAGATTTCTGTCAGCTTGTCGTCAGGCTACCATCCGCAGTCTAATGGGCAGACTGAAAGGGTGAACCAGTCCTTGGAGCAGTTCCTCAGGTGTTATGTCTCCAAGTGTCAGACTGACTGGGTTGCTCATCTGTCCATGGCGGAGTTTGCCTATAACAACGCGGCTCACTCTGCTACAGGGATCTCTCCCTTCCTTTGTGTGTATGGGCATCATCCTAAGGCCAATTCTTTTGACCCCCTGGACTCCACGCCTGGTGGTTCCTCTGTGGTTTCGGTCCTTAGAGGTATTTGGAGGAAAGTGAAGAAAGCCCTTGTGTCTGTGTCATTAGTGACCAAAAGGGTTTTTGATAAGCGGAAAAGACCCTGCAGCTTCAAATTAGGAGACTTCGTCTGGTTGTCTACCAAGAATTTGAAGTTGAGACAGCCATCTCATAAGTTAGGCCCCCGGTTCATCGGCCCTTATAAGATCACCAGGGTTATCAATCCGGTGGCATTTCAGTTAGATCTGCCCCGTTCTTTGGGTATCAATAAAACATTTCATTGTTCCCTTTTAAAACGGGCGATTAGTAATCCTTCTTCCAGTGGAAGACCTTCCCCTCTTCTGATACGTGGCCAGAGGGAGTTTGTTGTTGAAAGGATTCTTGACTCCAAGATGGTTCGGGGTCGGCTGTCATTTTTGGTGCACTGGAAGGGGTATGGCCCGGAGGAGCGGTCGTGGGTGTGCAGTTGTGATCTTCATGCCCCCAGACTGATACGCTCTTTCTTCTCGCAGTTCCCCGATAAACCTGGTGGTAGGGGTTCTTTGACCCCTCGTCAGAGGGGGGGTACTGTTAGGGTCTCCTGCCCTGTGCTGCCACGTCGTCATGGCAACCGGGAGACAAGTGCTAGCGGAGTAACCTGAGCGCAGCTGATACTCCGGTTCGGCTCTTTTGCTGTGCAGTGGTTACAGGCTCTGTGCACGGCAGGGGATCCGGTGCTGGTTTTTGTGCTCACAGTCTGTGAGGTCTGAGTGGGGCGTGGACAGCACCTGCTATATAAGGCCTCTTCTCAGGTTAAGCAGATGCTGCTGAATCTTTGTTGGTTAGTCAGTTCCTGAAAGTTAGCCAGTACTGTGTAGCTTTGTATTTGTTGTTGCTTACTGCAAATAGGCCTGGGGATTTGGTACTACACTCTGCCAATCCAGACCTAGCAGTAAGACTGGAGTCAGTCGTTTAACTTGCTGGGGTTCTTTTGCTACTCTGTGAACTTAGCAAGTTTGCGGCTGTATTCTCAGACTTGCCTGCCTAAATCCTGTCTCACTGTGCAAGGTGTTCAGGTGTCAGTTTAGTGGCAGTAAGCTGAACCTGTGCACTGCAAGTGAGGATTAGGATTGTGGAGACTCTCCTTGTGTCTATCATTCCATCTCTGACCAAGGAGTTTACTGCCACACCCGTTGGTAACCCTTTAGGGTTTTGCTGTTGCCCTTAGCAACATCATTTCGGGTTATCTACGTATTAAAACACAACATCTTGCTTTTTCCATCTGAGCATTACTAATACTAGGGAGACACCCAGTTTCTTAGCCTCTGGGCTTCTCTGTTCACTTTGTGTTTATTTGGTTACCCTATCACCTTCTGTGTACGTAATGTCATATTCCCCAGTCTGTCTGTGAGTTCATTTGTTTTGCATCCCTATCCGTTCAGACACCAGTACATTCCTGCAGGCACTGGTGTGCATAACAGTTCAAACACCAGTACATTCCTGCAGGCACTGGTGTGCATAACAGTTCAGACACCAGTACATTCCTGCAGGCACTGGTGTGCATAACAAACTTAAACGTAATTATGATTGATTCCTTTCTATAATTTATTCCTAATTGATATATTTAGTGCTGACTAGCCTGAACCACCACAATTCCATCCGTCACCAGCATTCTTAAAATTCCCCCCTGTAACTGCACCTACCACCCCTGTTTACAATAAAAGTTCTGGACACCCCCTTCAGCAGCCACCCCCGGCTCCCTACTCGGTATCAATTGGATTTAGCTTTTACTGTATAAATAGCCACTTACCTTCATCGATACTAATAGGCTGGAAAAAAAAAGAGAAAAAAAAAGAGAAATCTGTAAAAAGCCCACGTGGTTCATATAACAGATATAAGACATTAATAAGACATTAACATATTCTCATTTTTAATTCTGCACAATTATATTTAGCCAGGAATAAATAATATTTAGTCATACTAGTTTCCCTTTATGGTAAACACACTTCTTCTTATTTGCACTTATTTTTCAGAATCAAAGTCAACTGGCCAATTAAAAACGCATACGATTTTTTTCCTCCAGATTGATTGGCGTAAATCAAATCTGAAACATACAGATGGGTCCACGGTTATCTTGACTAGTTTTCTGTGCCTAGGCACAACATGACTTATTAGCATAAACCCTTCAGCTATTGTTCTCAACTGCAATACAATACAGAGAACAATACAGCAGGGGATTAAGTCCGACTGGCCAGTCTCAATTAATCCTATTAAAGGTCAAGATAAATCTGGACCCATCTGTATACCAGGATCGCCTTATTACTTGCAGGCTAGTATAGCTTTCATAAAAAGTGACGATGTCTCTAAATAAGTAGTTACTATTTATAGGGGAGAGGTTTGGGTTTTTACCAGCAATGAGTAGGTAGGACTCTGGTTAGAGTACAATACCCTAGCATCCAGCGTTCATTACGCAAAGGACCAAAACTCAACGTTGTAGGACAGCAGTTCCAACAGAACAAACAGAATCTGGTCTAGATTTACAGCCCTCACCTCGTCATCAGCCTTTGGTTTCTCAAAGTAGCTCTGTCTCCTCTTTTCTTCATCCCGGTCCCTCTCTCGGTCACGAGGACGGTCTCTTTCCCTCTCTCTCTCTCGCTCATGTTCTCTTTCTCTCTCTCTCTCATGTTCTCTGTCTCTCTCTCTCTCATGTTCTTTGTCTCTCTCTCTCTCCCGTGGGCGCTCTCGGTCCTTATCCCGCTCCCTGTGTTTCTCTCGTTCTTTTTCTCGAGGAGCTTTGGCCGCGGTTGGAACGTAGTCTCCAATATCGTCAAATATGCTTAAGAGAGAAACGGAACGACAATTACATTCTAAAGTAGAAGCCATCTGACTATTATATAGCTTTGTATATAAACTATCCTGGCTCAATCATTTGCAAGTAAGAAAGCCATAAGCAGTGGGGCCTTTTGTGCTATAAGGGTAGACTAGGCTCATCCCCTTACGATGGTCATGTACTGGGTGTATGTACTAAGCCTTGAGGAGTGATAAAGTGTAAGGAGATAAAGTACCAATCAACCAGCTCCCATCATTTTTCAAACAAAGCCTGTAACGTGGCAGTTAGGAGCTGATTAGCTGGTACTTTAGCTCTCTCCAAGGCTTTATACATAGATCTCATGCAGATTACGGGATCTAAGCTCAGGCTACACTGGAAAAACGTAATTTAATGTTTCAACTCCTATCCACCCTTCTTATTTAAGCTGAATTCTAGATCAGCATCCAGACACTTATCCTGTCACTAACTAAATTTAGTAAACATCGGTTTGGCCATATTGCTGCAATTGCATTGCAGAGCATTTACTATGCTCAAACCTGCTGCAGAACCCAGTGAGACCACACTTCCCTAGGGATATCAGCCCTGTAGCTGATTGGCCTCAAGCTAGTTGGTACAATGTACTCCCCTGCTATAGTGCCACCTAGTGCTTGTTAGTGGAAAATCAGGGAGACCCTATGCTCTCTGTCCTCCAGAGTTTCCCACTAATGGGGTTTAAAGGTTTAACCCCATTGGTTTCGCTGTGTTTTTGTGGCGAAAATGGGATTTAGAAACAGATAGGCATAGACTATAGGTTCTCAAACTCGGTCCACAGGACCCCAAACAGATCATGTTTTCCAGTTCTCCTCACAGAAACACAAGTGAAATAATTAGCTCCACCTGTGAATCCGTTAAAATGTGTCAGTGAGTAAAGACCACACCTGTGACCGGAGTTTGAGAACCACTGGCACAGACAAGACAGAACCGGATCCTGTATTTGGGATTCCCTAACCACCGGTAGCACCCAATGTAATCAAAGCGTCAGGCAATCCATTGCTTAGTAAATGTACCCTGTAGATGCTGACATGAAGACGGATATGTGCTCAGCATCAGAAACTGCGTATCTATGTGACTGATATGGGTAGTCAGTGGCGTGCGGTGAGGTCAATGGCTGGGGAGGCACTGGCTTCACCACTAGATCCCCAACAACATAAGAACACAAACCTCAACTCGCGTTTTAAGAACAGCATCAGCCCCATCATGCGACTGTCAACAGGGATCTACCCTACAGTCTAACATTAGCCAAAGCTGTCACTGTTGGTAAGCCACCTTGTCTCATTATACCCCCCTACTTGCGACTTGCACACCCCACTTGCCTCCCCTTTTGGATGCTCACGACCTGCATCCCAATTGCGGCTCTCACCCCCACAGTAGGATGACCACAGTTTGTGCAACTCCATTCCCGCTATCGTGGCTCACTCCCCCCCAGTCACCTGATTGTTGCTCACCCCACATTCCCTGATTGCAGCTCGCACACACGCTGCTTGTGGCAGTGTTGGAGAGAAATTAAAAAAAAATCACCATGCGGATACAAAATGCAAGATGCCTTCTGTCTGTTTGACAACAGCACAATAGCTGTCCTGACACACACCCTGCTGAGCACATAAGCACAGATGCAGGCAGAGTATCATCGGCATATTAATGCCCCCATTTATCAACATTATTATTTTTTTACACATTAATTAACGTTACTGCCTGAAGCGGTTTTTAACAGGAACTCAACAATGAAGCTGTCGCTGGTGAGCGACAACGTAAAAAAAACAAAAAACAGCGCTGTTTGTGAAGTCCAAACAGCGCTGACGAATCAAAACCTAGCTGGGTTTTTTTCTCTCACAGGTTGGCACATGCGCAGTGCCAGTGCTTCTTCCTTCCTGGCACATGCGCGGTACCAGTGCTTCTTCCTTCCTGGCACATGCGCGGTACCAGTGCTTCTTCCTTCCTGGCACATGCGCGGTACCAGTGCTTCTTCCTTCCTGGCACCTGCGCGGTACCAGTGCTTCTTCCTTCCTGGCACCTGCGCGGTACCAGTGCTTCTTCCTTCCTGGCACCTGCGCGGTACCAGTGCTTCTTCCTTCCTGGCACCTGCGCGGTACCAGTGCTTCTTCCTTCCTGGCACCTGCGCGGTACCAGTGCTTCTTCCTTCCTGGCACCTGCGCGGTACCAGTGCTTCTTCCTTCCTGGCACCTGCGCAGTACCAGTGCTTCTTCCTTCCTGGCACATGCGCAGTACCAGTGCTTCTTCCTTCCTGGCACATGCGCAGTACCAGTGCTTCTTCCTTCCTGGCACATGCGCAGTACCAGTGCTTCTTCCTTCCTGGCACATGCGCAGTACCAGTGCTTCTTCCTTCCTGGCACATGCGCAGTACCAGTGCTTCTTCCTTCCTGGCACATGCGCAGTACCCGTGCTTCTTCCTTCCTGGCACATGCGCAGTACCCGTGCTTCATCCTTCCTGCCACATGCGCAGTACCCGTGCTTCATCCTTCCTGGCACATGCGCAGTACCAGTGCTTCATCCTTCCTGGCACATGCGCAGTACCAGTGCTTCTTCCTTCCTGGCACATGCGCAGTACCAGTGCTTCTTCCTTCCTGGCACATGCGCAGTACCAGTGCTTCTTCCTTCCTGGCACATGCGCAGTACCAGTGATTCTTCCTTCCTGGCACATGCGCAGTACCCGTGCTTCTTCCTTCCTGGCACATGCGCAGTACCCGTGCTTCATCCTTCCTGCCACATGCGCAGTACCCGTGCTTCTTCCTTCCTGGCACATGCGCAGTACCAGTGCTTCTTCCTTCCTGGCACATGCGCAGTACCAGTGCTTCTTCCTTCCTGGCACATGCGCAGTACCAGTGCTTCTTCCTTCCTGGCACATGCGCAGTACCAGTGCTTCTTCCTTCCTGGCACATGCGCAGTACCAGTGCTTCTTCCTTCCTGGCACATGCGCAGTACCAGTGCTTCTTCCTTCCTGGCACATGCGCAGTACCAGTGCTTCTTCCTTCCTGGCACCTGCGCAGTACCAGTGCTTCTTCCTTCCTGCCGCATGCGCAGTACCAGTGCTTCTTCCTTCCTGCCGCATGCGCAGTACCAGTGCTTCTTCCTTCCAGCCGCATGCGCAGTACCAGTGCTTCTTCCTTCCTGCCGCATGCGCAGTACCAGTGCTTCTTCCTTCCTGCCACATGCGCAGTACCAGTGCTTCTTCCTTCCTGCCGCATGCGCAGTACCAGTGCTTCTTCCTTCCTGCCGCATGCGCAGTACCAGTGCTTCTTCCTTCCTGCCGCATGCGCAGTACCAGTGCTTCTTCCTTCCTGCCACATGCGCAGTAAAGGTGCTTCTTCCTTCCTGCCACATGCGCAGTACCAGTGCTTCTTCCTTCCTGGCACATGCGCAGTACCAGTGCTTCTTCCTTCCTGGCACATGCGCAGTCTCTCTGACCAGACGCTGAAGAGATTTGCTTGTGCTCCAGGCCGCGCTGCTGCACCTCGTACTCTTGGAAAGCCTGCAGGGAGGAGGAGCCATGCTTGGGGATCTGAGGTGTCCAGCATGTAGGGGTCTGGGGCCAGCCCGTCACACCATTTGGCAGCAGGCGGAATATGGATATAGAGCCGGGAGGGGGTTAGACAGAAACATGGAGCCAGGAGGAGGTTGCGGAGAACATGGTGTCGAGGCGGAGGTCACCGGGAACATGGAGCCTGAAGGAGGTCGCCGGGAACATGGAGCCTGGAGGAGGTCGCCGGGAACATGGAGCCTGGAGGAGGTCGTCGGGAACATGGAAGCAGGAAAAGGTTGCTGGGAACATGAAGTCGGGAGGAAGTCGCCGGGAACCTGGACCCAGGAGGAGGTTGTTGGGGACATGGAGCAAGGACGACGTTGCTAGGGACATGGAGCAAGTAGGAGGTTACTGGGGACATGGAGCAAGGAGGAGGTTGCTAGGGACATGGAGCCAGGAGGAGGTTGCTAGGGACATGGAGCCAGGAGGAGGTTGCTAGGGACATGGAGCCAGGAGGAGGTTGCTAGGGACATGGAGCCAGGAGGAGGTTGCTAGGGACATGGAGCCAGGAGGAGGTTGCTAGGGACATGGAGCCAGGAGGAGGTTGCTAGGGACATGGAGCCAGGAGGAGGTTGCTAGGGTCATGGAGCCAGGAGGAGGTTGCCGGGAACATGAAGTTGGGAGGGGGGCTCCGGCAATACAGCGCCGGTGAGTGCAAATTAACAGACAGCTACAGCTGACAAGCTTTAAATAGCGCAACGAATGGCAAATGGGGAATACCGCTAGTAAAATACACTTCCTCATGTCAAATCAATTAGGGGAAGAATAACATTAGCAGTGAAGCTGTGGGGTCTTGTTAAATAAATAAAGCAGATATTTATCAATGGAAATGGGGCTTTGACAGCAAAACCTATTGAGAAATGGTGGCATTGGTGTGCTGATGCTGCCCCCCCAGACACACACACACCTGACAAAAAGTGCTGACAACCTGAACCATCTCTCATTTCCCTAGCCTCATCACATCATTTGTGTCTCTCTCCTGCAGCCTCCACTTCTCTTACCCCTTCTTGCAGGTCGCAGGCACACATCGCTGCTGGGAGCCGCTCTGGAGGACAGGGAGAAGGCCGCAACGTTGCCAGTCTCAGCATACCTATCTGGCATAAGGCGGGGCCTCGGCTCCCATGCTGTAAGAGTGCCAGCGGCGGTGCACGGAAGGAGCCGGGTATGTAGAGATTGCCGCCCCCCCAGTGTTCAATCGCTCGCCCAGCCTACTTAGAGAGCTGCCTGGGAAACTGTCTACCAGGCAGCTCCCACAGAAGTACATATCTTCTTGTACCGCCGCCGCTTCCCCCTGCCGTGGTATGGGTGATTGGACAGTGGATCCAGCACTGGATCCACCTGTCCAATCACAGCTGCCTCGCTGACAGTGGCGTGCTATGATGTGTGTTGACAGCACGTCTCTGTCAACGAGGCACTTTTACTAGTGCCGCTTTCTTCCCTTTTTTCAATGGGCTTTTACAGCCCAGTGCTTGTTGCCGCCCCACGCCCCTCCTTATCCCGTTCTCATTGTAAAAGGGAGGCACTGCTATCGGTGCCTCCCAAGCTAATTTTGATGCATTAAAATGTTTAGAATTACATAAAGAAGATACTTATAACACAGGATATGTGTTACAATTATCTTCTTTGAATTGTTTTAATCACTAATGACAGGGGAGGCACTGCCTCCCCTGACTGCACGTCCCTGGTAGTCATGACAGACAATGGGAGAACAGTACTGTATAAATACAACTACTAGTAAATAATGCAGTGATTTAGACCAAATAGGGTGGCAAATTCAAGGATTTTGGCCTAAAATTGTCCGGGATGGAACTTCCAATGACGGGATTTCGGGGATTAGCCATCATATGCTTTTTTTTTTTTTTCTAATGCCAAGCCCCCCGTCCCCAGCTGTGCGCAGCGTGACATGAAGTCAGAGGTCATGCTGCGCAGCCCGACACCAGGCACGCTGACAGCCGGACCGCCCACACCCACCATTGAAGCCCGCCGACCCACCCTTCTCTAGCCCACCGCAAGCCACATCACTAGCCTGACGAGAGAGGAGGGTGAGTCACTGTGGGAGCCGGGCGGGGGGACGGGACGAGGGACGACCATTTGCCACCAATCCCCAATGCCGGGTATCCAGGAGTGAGCGTTTTTTAATCCCGGATCCCGGTATTTAAAAACCAGCCAGGGATTGGCCACCCTAATAACAAAGTGAGCACAGTACCCATTCTGTATCACAGATCTCATATAAGAGCAAAGCTCCAGAAATAATCAATAAATTATATAAAAGATCTTACTTCAGATCAGCCTCTGGAGGCTTCTTTTCATCCAATTTTCCTACAAATAAATAAAGAATGCATTATAGCACAAAGACATATACTATACATGCTGTTAAAAAGGCCAAAGAGGCAACAGTTAAAAAAAAAAAAAATCACTTGATATTGGATGGTTTACTTGTTCAGTCACTGTGGTGAGGTCCCGTATTAATCTACTACAGAGGGTCACAATGTATTTCCTGAACTCTATCACTCACACTACCAGAATATGAAGCAATCTGCGATTAGTTGCTGCACTTTTACAGCCCCTGTGCACCGGTTCCAATCAATGCCCCCACGGTGTGCGTTGCAGCAAACTGCTGCGCCTGATTAAGCGGATTAATATAGGATTTTAATACCTACCGGTAAATTGCGCGGAGACTGCTGCAGTACCGCCTGCCCAAACCGAGTATCCTCTTTGGCCAGGGTATTAAAGTTGTAGAACTTCACAGAAGTGTTCTTCCCCGACCAGGTAGCAGCTCGGCTTACTTGCAAGGCCGAGACTCCAAGGGCAGCCGCCCAGGAAGAGCCCACTGATCTTGTAGAGTGGGCCTTTAGAGACTTAGGAACAGGTAAAGTTGCCGACACATAGGCCATTTGGATAGTAAGCCTAATCCAACGAGCAATGGACTGAAAAAATGAACAATTCCTGGCGCTGTGATTTATACAGATATGTATGCAGCTCTCTCAGGGGCAATTGGTTATTCAGCCCCTATATATGAAACTACAGAAAAAACAACTAAGAGAGCGCTATTCACATCTGATGTGGATTTTTACTTAATATCTATGATAATTCAGCGCATTTTATACTTAATGCCGGCCGGTAATACATAAAAATCACAATGAAAAACTAAAACAATTAATAATTATATCCTTTTTTTTTTTTTTATTGTTAACTACACGTATAGATATATCCGCTCCCACTGTATTGAGATATCTCTCCTTATAACTTTAGATCTCAAGAGGAACAAATATTTTGCACATGAAACATATCCAACACTATTGCTCTTATCCGGAATAGCTGCACATGAGCTTTTTAGCCTCTGAATATCTCGCTATAATAATAATGTGTCCATGTATCGATTCATCTAATCAAAGTCACATATATTGAAGAGAATATTGGGAGCGACCTTCGGCTTGCAGCTTATTAATGATATTATTGAAGCAATTCATACAAAGCTGATTAGAAGCAACAGTTAGTAATGAGCAGACGTTAGTAATGTAACGTAAAAGAGCCACTATTTAATCACAATGCATGTGATGATCCTCCTGGTTAATTAACCCAAAAGTGAACTGTTTAAGGAGTGCAATATGTGTCCTGCTTTAAACCACGGTAAACTTGCTCGTCCTCCCGGCCGATGTTCACACTTACGACCTTATCCGGAGTCCGAGGATGTGAAGTGGTATGAAAGTTCCCTTGGTGCGGGAGTATAATGCCGACCAGCTGGTGATAGTTCGTCCGCTGTAGTATATAGGCAGAAATACTGACAGACGCGTTTCTCCGCCTACTCGCAAGCATCGGCGGCTTCCTCAGTGTCGACACATGCACATGTCGACATGTGCAGCTATTCCGGATAAGAGCAATAGTGTTGGATATGTTTCATGTGCAAAATATTTGTTCCTCTTGAGATCTAAAGTTATAAGGAGAGATATCTCAATACAGTGGGAGCGGATATATCCATATATGTAGTTAACAATTAAAAAAAAAAAAAAAAGATATAATTATTCATTGTTTTAGTTTTTCATTGTGATTTTTATTGTATTTTTATGTATTGCTGGCCGGCATTAAGTATAAAATGCGCTGAATTATCATAGATATTAAATAAAAATCCACATCAGATGTGAATAGCGCTCTCTTGGTTGTTTTTTCTTTAAAGCAATGGACTGCTTTGAAGTATGGTAACGCTTCTTCTGCGCATCATAGAGCACGAACAAGGAATCTGTCTTTCTGACCGGAGATGTACGCTTGACATATCTTCAAAGCACGCACAGCATCCAATGCCTCCGGAGGAGCAGAAGCGTCAGAACTGGACGGAAACACAATAGGTTGATTCAGATGAAACGCGGAGACAACCTTCGGCAGGAACTGCTGTCTAGTCCGGAGCTCTGCTCTGTCCTCGTAAAAGACCAAGTGCGGACTTTTACACGATAAGACCCCCAATTCTGAAACACGCCGATCAGAAGCCAGGGCCAGTAACATCACAGTCTTCCACGTGAGGTACTTGTCTTCTACTATCATCAGAGGTTCAAACCAGGAGGACTGTAGAAATGTCAACACTACATCCAAATCCCAGGGTGCCGTAAACGGCACAAAGGGAGGTTGTATGTGGAGTACCCCTTGCAGGAAGGTCTGAACTTCTGGCAACACTGCCAATTTCTTCTGAAAAAAAATGGAGAGAGGTGAAATCTGGACCTTAATGGAACCAAGACGTAAGCCCTTATGCACACCAGCCTGCAGGAAACGTCCCAAGTGAAACTCCGCAGGCGGATACGTGCGTACCTCGAACCAAGAGACATATCTCCTCCAGATATGATAGTGCTTTGACGTCACAGGTTTCCTGACCTGAACCATGGTTGCAATAACCTTCATGGAAAAGCCCTTGCGAGCTAGGATGTTCTGCTCAACCTCCATGCTGTCAAACGAAGTCGCTGTAAGTCCGGGTAGACGAACGGTCCTTGTTGAAGAAGATCTCTTCTGAGTGGCAGAGGCCAAGGGTCTTCTACGGACATGTCCAGAAGATCAGCGTACCACGCCCTCTGGGGCCAATCCGGGGCAATTAGAATTGCCTGGACACCTTGATTCCTGATTCGCTTTAGTACTCTTGGGCACAATGGGATCGGAGGAAAAAACAGGTAGACCAGCCGGTACGGCCAAGGCGACGCCTGTGCATCCACTGCCCTCGCCTGAGGGTCCCTGGTCCGTGAGCAATACCAGGGAAGTTTCTTGTTGAGACGAGAAGCCATCATGTCTATTTGTGGGCAACCCCACCAGTCGATGATCTGATGG
This sequence comes from Pseudophryne corroboree, assembly GCF_028390025.1. Taxonomy (NCBI): domain Eukaryota; kingdom Metazoa; phylum Chordata; class Amphibia; order Anura; family Myobatrachidae; genus Pseudophryne; species Pseudophryne corroboree. The sequence continues at coordinate 789,369,761 of NC_086449.1, read as the reverse complement.
AACACCAGATGGTGGAGCCCCCACTCCCACGGATGGAGATCAAGACGGCTCAGGAAGTCAGCCACCCAGTTGTCCATGCCCAGAATGAAGAATGCTGACATGGCTCTTGCATTTCTTTCCGCCCAGAGCAGTATCTTTGACACCTCTCGCATGCAGGCTCTGCTTTTTGTCCATCCTTGTCGATTTATATTCGCCACTGCCGTGGCGTTGTCTGACTGTACCTGGATCGCATGATCCTTGAGCAGAGGAGAGGCTTGAATTAGAGCATTGTAGATCGTCCGAAGTTCCAGAATGTTGATTGGAAGGAGGCTGACCACCTGCCCTGGACCTGCGCCACTTGGGCGACAGCTCCCCATCCTCTCAGACTCGCATCCATTGTGAGAAGGGTCCAATCCTGAATCCCGAAACTCCTGCCCTCCAGGAGATTGGAGGACTGTAGCCACCACAGGAGGGAAATCCTGGGCTGAGGTGACAGCTGAATTATCCGGTGCATCTGAAAAGGTGATCCGGACAATTTGTTGAGATCCAACTGAAACTTTCTAGCATGGAAACCCCCATACTGGATTGCCTCGTATGAGGCAACCATCTTCCCCAACAATCTTATGCAGAAATGTACGGACACTCGGGTAGGTCGGAAAACCATGCGGACCATCTCCTGAAGTGTTTTCGCCTTGTCCTCTGGTAGAAACACCTTCTGGGCCACAGTATCCAGCAACATCCCCAGGAACAGGAGCCTCTGAGTTGGCACCAGGTGGGAGTTCTGTAAGTTGAGGATCCACGTATGGTCGGACAAAAGACGGATGGTGCGGTCGATATGGAGCAACAAAAGCTCCCTCGATCTTGCCATTATCAGATTGTCCAGATAAGGGACCACATTGATCCCCTGGACCCGGAGTTGAAGCATCATCTCCGCCATCACCTTCGTGAATACACCCTTGAGGCTGTTGACAGGCCTGGAAATGGAACTGATCATCCAGCAGGGCAAACCGCAGGTACGCCTGATGAGGAGGAAAAATCGGAATATTGAGATAGGCTTCCTTGATATCCAAGGAGACCATAAATTCCTGTTCTTCCTGGCCCGCAATCGCAGTTTTGGATAGCCTGTTAGAGGCATGATTTGAATAATCTTGGGAAGGGGAATCCACTGACGCAACCACAAGGCCCTGCGCGCCGACACCACCATGGCAGACGTCCGAACATTAATGTTCCCCATCTCCTTGAGGGAATCACAGAGGACACGTGTAGTGTCCTGATTGTATTTCAGGAGGGTTACCATAGTAACTAAGGGCATATACCCCGAGAGGCCCCCCTGAATTTGCGTGGCCCAAGAATGAATAGCATGGGTCATCCAGCAACCCGCAATGACCGGTCTTTATGAAAGGCCGGCTGCAGTATATAGATTTTAGGGTAGTCTCTATCTTTCGATCCTCAGGAACCTTCATAGTAAAAGAAGCCCGGAGCAGGCAGCACCGCCTTCTTAGACAGGTGAGAGACTGAGACATTCCCCCCAGGGGGTTCCTCACAGAACGTTCTACCTTGAGGAGCAAATTGGAAAGTACGCAAAAAATTTTCGGACACTTGGAAATTTTTGTCTGTATTTTCCAGGCCTGTTAGAATAAGTCATCTAACTCTGGAGAATCAGGGAAAGTGACATTGGGCTTGTTTTGTAGAAAGAAAAACGACTGCTGTGAAGCAGCGTCCTCTAGAGGGAGCTGTAACACATCCCTTATAGCCAAAATGAGGGGTTCAATACCCTGAGCAGTATCGGTATCCCCACTAACGGCATCCAGATCATCACCATCATCTTGAATATCATCATCTGAATCTGATACAGCAGGTGATCCACGTTTCTGTGGACCTGCATGAGGAAGGGGGGGGGGGGGGGGGGGTGCATCTGCCCTAGCAGCTAAATCTGTAACAGCTTGTTGCAGCAGCTGAGTTTTCTGCACATTAGCAGTGAGCTGGGATGACATATCTAACATCATAGTCTTAAGAGACCCTAACCAGTGGGGCTCTGGACCCCCTCCCCCAGCCTCTTCACTAATTTGTGAAGATTGACTGCATTGTTCACATGAAACAGAATCATTATATAATGGAGAGAATCTGGTTTGACATACACTGCACAGCTTGTGTTTACCCATATTTCACAGTAAGCAAAATAACATACACACAGACAGTTATAATGCAAGCCTGCCCTACTTTATGTGAGGAGACACAGATGAGAGAGAACACCAGCACACCCTGAGCTGCACAGCCCCAATGAGGCTGTCAGCTTTCTAAACACAGTAAACACTAACAATTTAAGTCCTACAGAGGATCAGGATAGTGTACATAAGCGGCTCTCCCCCCTTTGCTACACCCTGTAGCAGTTTTCCAGCGTGTCTTGTGAGGCAGGAAGCGCTGTGTGTGCTGTAGATGGCTGCTGTAAGCAGAGCAAGGCGCCAAAACGCCTCAGGTCCCGCTCTCAGTTAGCCCAGCCCCCTCTAATGGCGCCAGAGCTATAATGAATATTTATATGGGCAAAGTCTCCTTCGTAGCTTAAAACATCACAAGCCGTTTGTGCAGTTTTACACGGGGAATCTTAGCGGGAACCCCCCAGGAGGGTCCCGTATGCCCCACCCGTGGTCAGCCGCACTTTAAACCAAGTGACCCCCCCTAACAGAGCCCCCGGTTTGTACTCCCCACCAATGTCACCTTCAGGCAACGTTAGGGGTGTGTGGCGTGCTGCAGCTGTGACAGCCAAGGCGCAGTGCCCCGCTGAACAACCACCACTCAGGACAGTGGTCCTGCAGCGGGGAAGCGTCTCTGCACCTTGACCCCCCCCCCCCCCCCCTAACTCCCTGTTGCCCAGACAGCATATCGAAAATAATACAAATGTAAAATTAAACTGAAGAAAACTCTCTGGAGCTGCGGAGTGTGCATCCTCTTCTGAGGGCACTTTTTTTCTAAACTGCCTGTGGGCGGGGGCATAGAGGGGAGGAGCCAGCACACCCAGTTGAAGAAATTGAAAGTGCACTGGCTCCTTTGGACCCCGTCTATACCCCATCATACTAGTTTCCCCCAATACCCCTTATGGATTCTAGAGAAATAAGAGCTTAGGGGGTACATGATAAATACACCAAATAACTACCTTTGTCCTTCTTTTTCAGCTTCTTGTTACGAGTCCCTTGTCTCAGGTAGGACAGGATTTGCGTCAGTTTGCTGATGACTATGTCATTAGTTGTGAGCGTTGTTTGAGCCTGAAAAATGAATGGTCAAAACGGTTACCTGGATGCTATGGATAAAACAAAAGTACAGGTAATCTGATGTCGGCAGTGTCCTCTGCTATAATGCTGCCATATTAACTCTACTGGCCAAGTCCTGAATGTTTGTCCATCTCACGGCAGGGTGAGCCGTTTATACACCCCTAGGTTCTATGCCCTCCAATGCTACTTGATAAGTTAATAACTGTCACACTACATACAATGGGGCAGATGTATTAACCTGGAGACGGCATAAGGAAGTGATAAACCAGTGATACGTGCAAGGTGATAAAGACACCAGCCAATCAGCTCCAATATGTAAATTAACAGTTAGGATCTGATTGGCTGGTGCCTTTATCACCTTGCACATATCACTGGTTTATCACTTCCTTATGCCTTCTCCAGGTTAATACATCTGCCCCAGTGATTGTGACCGATTCAGTGTTGTAACGATTTCACAGTGACGTGACTTACTTCCATGGTTGGACAGTCCGCCTTGCTTCGAATGAGCGTGGTTGGAATATCAGTGTCGGCATATTCATCGTCTAAGTCTACGACGTACGCCATCCGCCCTGGCAGGAAAAGCTCATTGCGCTCGTATGCTTTGCCTTTAAAAAGCATACGGTACACGTTGCGCCCTGTGGGTAGAAGATTACTGTGGATTGCTGGTACTATTTTTTTTTTTAAATCATGAAGAAAATGGGGGGGGAAGGGGTGCAGAACTTACCAAGGCGAGTCTTGAATTCAATCTTAATTTCTGGATCCTCATCTTTCCTATTGTAAAAGAAAAAACAATTGTAAATCATGAGGCTTTATAGACCAATATGGGGTATATTCAATTACAGCCGGAAGTACCGACAGGGCGGAAAGGCGGCACTTTCCGGCGATAATCGCAACTTTCAGAAACTTCAATATTCAATTGAAGTGCCGTTTTTCCAAGTCGAAAAACAAATGGATGAGCAGAATCCATGCGTTTTTAACCCCACCGCGGTTGAAATCGGTCCGTTTTCTACTATTCATTTTCGCCCATAAAAGAGGGTGGAAATGAGTGGTTGGAATGGGATAGGGAAACGGGTGGAAACAGCCTGCTATTGAATACCGACGTGTCGGATCCTCTCCGTCGGAGGATCCGACTGTAATTGAATATATGTGAACTGAATCTGTGTCTAACAACAGTATTTACAACAATAAATGGGGGGTGGGGGAGGGCTGCCCAAGAATGAGCCACCCCCCCCTGTGAGGTCCAGGCATGGATGCCGCAGGAAGTCTCGCAATTTCCCACCGCTTACACATAGATGGTTATAAAGGTAAGAACAAACTATTCTGTGCATCATATTACTACTGCTAATAATAATAATAAGGATATGCCTTTAAATAAAAGTGATGAATAGTGGAATATGGGATAGCGAAAAATTTTTGGGGCATCTGAATAATCTACTCTGAAGCCAGTATACAAAGTTAAACTCTGAATTGCAAATTTAGGGGTATATTCAATTAGGGTCGAATACTGCCGTCTGTCAAAAAGACGGCAGTTTTCGACTTTTTAAGGTCGAATAGTGATTCAACCTATTTAGTCCCATCAGTTTTTATTCGACAAGTTGTGGAATTCGGCTTGTCGAACAGTACGTGAATCAGCGGTATAGCTGCCGATTCACGTACTTTTGAGTGAAACGGGGCCAAATTCGACAGGATATGGCCCCGTTTCTGACCATTTCAGTCCGACATAAAAAAATGTCGGACTGAGATGTGGGACCCAGAGGAGGAGAGCTGCGGGCAGACGGGGGAGAGCAGCGATGCAGCAGGATGTCTCACAGCCGCGCCATTCACGACAGCGTCCACCCGGCTCCGAGACGTCCTTCTGCAGCGCTACTGTAACGCTGCTCTCCTCCGTCTGCCGGCGGCTCCCCCTGCTGGTCTCCCCATGGCTCCCCCCCTCTCAATTCGACTTTTTAAAAGTCGAATTGAGATGAGATTGCATAGGGGTTGTCAGAAACATTCCGACAAATGCATGTTGGAATGGATCCGACCCTAATTGAATATACCCCATAATGAAGTTGTGGTTGTGATCAATGTTAGTGGTCAACTGTAGTTCCAAATTATCAGGCTGCTTTAATAGTGCAGCCATCAGCAACAGAACTAGAACACACAGACATCAGTCATTTACAGTATCCACCAGTTTTACACCCAATATAATTATCTGCCCTGAGGTTATATGTTATACTGATCAACATTCATTGTGCTGCCAATCATATCAGAATAATTGGGGGGGGGGGGGGGGGGGGGGGGAGATTCCAAATATGACATCGGTGTTGCTAGATTGTTTAATTTTTTTAGATACCAATAGACAGTGACTGATCACTTATATACTGAGAGGGAATATTCTAAACTGATCGTGGAGTGAACACCTAGAATTTTCCAGTAGATTACCATATGCGCACATGAAGAACAAGAGCCAATTCAAATTAACTTTTATTTTTGAGTTAAGCAACCCCAAAATACCCTAAATCCATTCAAGTATCCTCGGCAACGAAATAAAAAAATGTTGGTACAGTTTTGTTATACTTTTACATAATAAATAAATATTAGATATTTATGGCCTTAACAGTTTCTTATTTAGCACAGCAAATTCCATTACGCTTTACAACTGGACATAATAGGAAGTCTAGGCACAAATGGCGCAGTTTCTGATTACTGTCACTTAGAAATAACGCCATCAAATCATAAGCGCCATTGTTTTATTCATAGGTCACTCACTTGGTTTCTTTTTGAGGCTTTTCAATTATATCCTCTTCCTCCTTTTCCTTGCTGGCAATTTCAGCACGGACCTAACAATACAACATACACACAGCTTATTTAATAATAATTAAAAATATATACACATTTTCAGGCGGTCAGAACAGTATTTGCACTACTGAATGGTGTTTGTAGCTCACAGTATGGGGAAGGAGTGGGTCACAGTTGTAGACAGAATGTATACACCTAGCCCTGTGAATAAGGATGGAGACGCTAGCATGCAGGTAAATGCAGGATACTTCTAAACAGACATCGTTAGATGCCATTCGCCAGAAAAAGAAGAAAACATGACTTGGGTTATAACATGTAAGTCTGCACGTAGCTCTATTGGAGAATGCCTTCTCTCACCTTCTGTAGCAGAGCAAAATCCAGACCTTTCACCAAGTGAGTGTGCTCCATGTCACCTCCCAAGAACTTGGACTCCTGGATCAACTGGCGCCTTTTCTCTGCGGCCGATTTGTCACTGCAAAAGAACGTAATTGTAAATCTCACCATTCCCAGTGTCACTATATAGGGGTATATTCAATTAGAGAGTCGGAAACTGCCGTCTTGTTGGAAAGACGGCAGTTTCCGTCTGGAATAGGTCGGAAAGGGGTTCCGACCTATTCAATCCAGCCTCATTTTTTCAGACTTGTTGGGAAGCTGTCGGAAAGCAAGTGGATTGGCGGAATAGCCACCGATCTGCGTGCTGCTGTCGGAAACTGGGCCATATCCGACAGGTTTTGGTCCTGTTTCCGACAATGTCAATCTGACTTTTTAAAAAGTCGGATTGACATTGTCGCGACCGGGCCAAACCGCAGCTATTGGGAGCTGAGGAGGAGGAGACGGGGGAGAGCAGGAACCCAGCGGCTCCAGCAGTGTAGCAGGAGGATGGGGCACCGCCACTGCCCACGGCAGCATCCACCCAGCTCCAGCAAGTTAGGTCCCGCTTGCTGTAGCCGGGTGGACACTGCTGTGAGGTTTGGCGGCGGTGTCCCATCCTCCTGCTACGCTGCTGTATCCGCTGGGTTCCTGCTCTCCCCAGTCTCCTCCTCCCAGCTTCCTCATCTCTTCAATACGACTTTTTTTTAAAGTCAGATTGAGATTGTCGGGAACAGACAAATCCTATCGGATTTGGCCGTTCATTGAATAGGTCCTGTCAGATCCATTCCGACAAATGCATGTCGGAATAGATCAGACTTTTTTTAAATCAAGTAATTTTTTTATTGAGTTTTGTAACACATTGACACAACAAGACAAAACAACAACATTGTAATAACCTATAACAATTGCCATCAATAAACAGGTATTTTCAGATCACAGTTCGGTGTGCGTGTTAATTCTTTTCGCATATGTGTACACGACATAGAATATCAATATTATTACGAATGTCGCTCAAGTGCTCAATACCTGCCCGCCCAGCCATGTGCTACTCCAGCGATCCCACATCTCCGTAAATCGAGAGGTGGAACCCCGTATTTTATACATATGCCTCTCATGACGAATTACCTCGTTCACCAACGCCCTCCAATGCTCCACCCTAGGCACATCTGCCGAGAACCAGACCCTAGCAATAACAACTTTTGCCAGCGTAGTGAGACACAGGACATATTTATACAGTAAGACAGAGTGTGTTTCCTCAAGATCTAACCCAAACAAGCATATACCAGGATCTAATGTAGGGAGGGACGGTGCTGTCATGATCACATCACTCCACACTTTACGCCAAAAAAGGGAAATCTCAGGGCAATCCCACAGTAAGTGCCAAAATCCGGCATCGGCTGCCCGACACCTGGGGCAGTTAGAATCTTCCCTAAGACCAGCCCTCTGCATAGTAACTGGAGTACGATAGGCCCTGTGTAAAATATAGAAAAAAACCTGCTTATATCTTATACACGGCGTAGTGTATCTAAGGGAGCTCATAATCTGGAGCCACTGCTCATGGGACAAGCGCCCCAAATCAGTCTCCCATTTAATACGGAGATTATTTAATAGATCGGGGTAGCTTCTATTATTTAAAGCAGCATATATGGTAGACACCCTCCCCCTCTGACTCAGAGAAGTAAGCATCGTCCTAACAGGTGAGTCAACAATCAGTGGTGGGCCATGAGGGAATTGAGTTTGTACAGCATGTCTAAGCCGAAAATACCGGAACAGAGCAGTATTAGGTACATCAAATTCGATCTTCAGTTGCTGAAATGACTTCAGCACTCCATCGTGGTACAGCTGACCCAGCGCCACGACACCCCTAGCAATCCATATATTATCTAGCGACATCTCATATAGCTCAGGGTATGCACTATTGAACCACAATGGAGTACCGGCATCATGTCCCTCCCAATCATATAAAGTGTGTGCATAGCGCCAGATGAGCAAGGCTTGACGCAACAGGGGAGGCAAGCCAGGCGCTGAGAGACCAGAGAGGAGAAGCTGAAGAGGAGAAAGAGAGAAAGTAGGAGAGCACTCCGCCCGCTCAGCCAGAAACCCCCTCACCGTAGTACCTAGAGAATCCCCGATCCATTCACTCAGATGAGACAGCTGAGCCGCTACATAGTATAGTCTGAGATCAGGGAGACTTGCCCCGCCGGACATCTGAGATCTGCATAATGTCCTGATAGAGACTCTCGCTGGCCTGCCACCCCATATAAATGAGGACAGAACGCCCTCTATAACAGTAAAGATCTTCTTGGGGAGGTATACCGGAGAATTGTGTAGAGCATAAAGGAATTTTGGCTGCATCACCATTTTAAATAGATTAACCCGACCCAGGACAGACAACGGTAGTTTTTTCCAGCTATGAGCCTTCTCTTTAAATGTCGCTAGAATGGGGTCAATATTTTGGGCCACATAGCTACGCGCCATAGGAGTAATCCAGATGCCTAAATACTTGAACCGCAATGTCCATTGCAAAGGATACGCCCCCTGTGTATTTTCCGGGAGAAGGCCAGAGATGGGGAAAATGTGGGATTTGTCCCAGTTAATTAGTAGACCGGAAAAGATACCAAAATTTTCCACTACCTGTAACACTGCTTGTAGGGAGTCATCAGAGTCTTGCAAAAAAAGAAGCATGTCATCCGCGTATAGCGCTACCACATCCACATGACCCCCAATCTCAACGCCCCTGACCCTACCATTACTGCGCAGCAGGCCGGCCAACGGCTCCACGGCGATTGCAAACAGTGCAGGAGATAGGGGGCAACCCTGTCGAGTGCCCCTCTCCAACGCAAAAAGCTCAGACGTGAAACCATTAGCCGTCACCCGAGCCACAGGCAAGGAATACAACAACTGGATAAAGCTAATAAATCGAGGGCCAAAAGCAAATTTCTCCAGCACCCCCCACAGGTACCTCCATTCTACGGAGTCGAACGCTTTGGCCGCATCAAGAGACACCACCACCGCGTCCGACCCCACCACATCACCCCTCTGGAGATGACAGAACAGTCTACGCAAATTTTGGGCCGTGGACTTACCTGGCATAAAGCCAGTCTGGTCCGGGTGAATTATTGTTGCAATTACCAAATTCAATCGAGATGCCAAGATTTTTGCCAGTATCTTGACATCAGTATTGAGGAGGGAAATGGGTCGATAAGACTCGGGGAGCAGGGGGTTCTTCCCTGGTTTCAACAGGACAATTATATTGGCCTCGGCCATAGAGCGCGGGAGAGCCCTACCCTCTAAGAGTAAGTCAAACAATTGTAGGAGATAGGGGGCAAAAAACGTACTGTATTTTTTATAGACTTCCCCCGGAAGCCCATCGGATCCCGGTGCCTTAGACGCCGGGAGAGACAGGATCGCAGCCTCCACTTCTTCCAACGTGATAGGTGCATCCAAAGCCCCCGAGTCCTCCCGGGACAAGCATGGCAAGGTCAACTGGGCCAAAAAATCCCGAAGCTGATCGTCAGAGTAACTGGCTCGGGAGGCATAGAGCGAGGAGTAATAACTACGGAACGTCTCCGCCACCATTGATCCAGAGTAACACAATTGGCCAGCAGAGTTCTTCACACACTGAATTACAGTTCTAGGGGAATCGGACCGGGCCAAAAAAGCCAAGTAGCTGCCATTCATCTCCGCCCGAAAATACTGCTCATGTCCTGCAAAAAGGAGTCTACGCCGGAATAGATCAGACTTTAATTGAATAGACTTGTACATAAGCTCCCCATTTCCAGGGTCACTATATAGACTTGTACATAAGCTCCCCATTTCCAGGGTCACTATACAGAATTATGCATATGTAATTTCTAGGTGATATATAAATAAAGGTTTTAATTAAGAAAAAAAAAAAAAAAAAAAAGGAGAACAGTAACTCCGACTGCTATGGGCACGATATGCACAATAAAATAGATCAATTGAATATCGCCCTGTGATCTCCCATCACTTTAGATGGGAGATTGGGTGCGATATAACAATTGAATCTCGTCCTAAGAATTCTCCCTGAATTAGTAAAAAAAATCTAACAATGTATAAAACAAGAATCAACAGCGTCACTCTCAGAGTTACTGAGGACAGAACAGACAACAATGAACGCTTGTAGACCATAAAACGACAGAACTGTTACATTTTGCGAGTAACTTACGCCTCCGCTGTGGGTCCTACTGCTCGGTAATTGGCTGTCGTGCTAATAAGCTCCGTCTCTTCGTAGTCCTTGTTGACGCCATCTCGTCGTTCTTTGGCTCGGTCTCTGTATTTCTCAGCCAGTTCTCTCTCCCGCTCAATCTCTTGCTGTCGCAATTTGGCGTAGTAGCTGCAGACAAGTACACAGTATTAAAGAATTAAGAACTTCTTTACAGGGTGACCGCACCTAAACCAGAACTGTACGCAAATTATTATTATTTTTTTTAAATCATTAACACAAGTGAAGAATATCATAGATGAAGAGCACTTGTTTCATGTGTAAGGCATCTGTCTGTAATCCGGGAACATCAACTGTAAGGGTGTGCACAAGGAGGTGTAGGACATATTTTAGTAAACTTTACGAATGTGCACTGAAGTGTAAAATGAATGCCCGTCTATTTAAGCCCATAGACCAGCAATAGGCAACCTGATACGCTTCAACAGCACCATGGGCCGCCCTCTAACCTAATCAAAGCTATAACAAACAAATGGGACAATAAAGTTGGAAGGAGCTTGGGTTGCAGGTGACCGTTCAGGGGACAGCTTGTGGTCCATGACCACCTGAATCTGAGAAATCAGCACTTTGTAAAGTCACAAGCTATTGGTTAGCTTTAGTTGTGGCCACCATGATATCTGGCGCACTCCCAACTCATACTATAATCTAGCGTAATATATACACATTTTTTTCCTTTATTATATCATGAGCTAAATTTATAGACATGATTATTCAACTCGATTTGCATACAATATAATAGAAAATAATAATAATAATAAAAAACAACAAAAAATAAATAAAAAAATAAATAAAAAATAAAAAATAAAAAACAATCATGAAGATAGAGATGGGTATATATTGCGCTAGATTGCATATTTATAACATAATTTTCCCTCTTTTAGACTATACATCAAGAGTCAACTAACAGTCAAAAGAATGACTGAAATACCAACGTTTTCTAAATTGCTGTGGATATGCTAAAAATAGATACTAAGTGTTACAATTTATTAATATCACTAAAGAATTCTAGCTATATTGTTACATTATTACATGATCTCACCTAAGGAATACACCAACCTTCCATATATGTATATATGTATATCGATCTATATTCATGGATTATATAGATTTGTTTAATTTATCACTATTAATATTATTTGGTACCTCTCTCTCTATACTTTAAGTTAGGATTTATATTTAATATTATTGATGTTATCCCATATCAATTTTTTAAAATAACAGAAAACTTTCAATATCTATATTCACTTCTGACTATCTAACTAAGTGTATACTAGACTTCTTATTTAAAGAAAGACGCAGGATAAATGAGAAGATTCCAAGTCTAGATATTGTATTTAAGGTTTCCAGTGGTTGGCGGAAGTGCTGGGACTATATTACTTGCAATAAACCATTGGTTGGCGGAAGCTCTATTGCCGGCGCTTCCGTTCAGAAAAAACCTCTGCTTGAGTGTATAGTCAGCGGTCACATGGTTCTATCACATGACCATGCGACCGTGACGATACTCCTGCCACACACGTTCTGCCCTCATCAGCGTCGAATAGAGTTCCGATCACGTGACGCAAGACAGTCACGTGATCGGACTAGCAAGGTCTCCTCCCTCTTCCTCCTTACTTTTACCACTTTGGCTACGTAAGAATTATATGATTGACAGCTTAGGGGGCGGTCAGTGTGCCACCTCCATCTCTGCTCCCCCCCAATAACAATCCTACAATCGAATAACTATAGTAACAACACAGAAAAAACAAACAAAATGATTGGCTAGCCATCACACACACACTTCCTGTCTCCTCCCTCTAAATACAGAATAAACAAAATTGATTCCACCCTGAAATGGGAATATTAATAAAAATGTAAATACAACTTCACAATTTATATATCATAAGAAGTAGGTTCGTCTTCTACTTATATTACGATATTTTGTTTGATTTCTTCTTTGATTACCATGCAACAATGTTACCAGGTGCTAATCAGCCACCATATTGGAAGGGGTATATAAACCCCACATACCCAAACAACTGACACCTTTGAAAAAGCTGCTGGTTGAACGCAGCGAAACGCGTCAGGTTTACAAGGGACCCAGAGCTGAGGACTATCTACTGGAAGACCGAACCATCCCCCAACTAAAATCCGGAATACTATATAAAGTCGGAGGATACAAATAGCAGATTGGACCGATTGATCTGATTATCCGCATCGCATGAGGAGCTCGCCATTTAAGACCTAGGAGCACCAATCCCTCTAGCGGACATTTCCACCTTACGGGACACTGCTTATCTCCTACTAAATATCTACACCGGATACAGAACCATTTGGGGGAACAATTTGGAACGGACACTTCCACTAATCATATTTACAGCTCTGACCATTGGGTAACCCTTTTTCAATAATAATATCCATATTGCATGGTTTTATATATTTTGTTTTATGTTGCATGCATTTTATGATCTAATGATCACAAAAGTACAGTGATACTATATATTTTATAATAAATTGTATTAACTACATACAGAGATTACATTGTCCAGTTCATCAAAACAGCGCAGCCTTCCTTCTCTCTTTTTGCACTCCCAACTCAGGCACCATTAAATAAGTACCAATGAGGCCATGAGATTACCTTTTTTTCTTCCTTCGGCGAGCAGCTGGATCTTCATCCTCGTTATATTCACGTGGCATTCTGCAAGGCATAACATATTATACAGATTACAATGGAGGGGCTACAGAAAAGGAGGCTGTATTATTCCTCCAAGCATGGATGTAAGGCACAGTGGTACTTACTCATGGTGACGGGATTTCGTAGGGGGTGCAGAAGAAGGTGTTGAACGAGGGGTCATAAGCAGTTTACGGAAGTCTTCATTTGTCAACTTTGACCTAAAAGGAACCACAGATTATATATGAATATTAAACAATTAATACCTGTAATGCTGGCCACACATGGGTTGGATCTATCACTCGGTTCAACCAACATGTGAAGAATTACCATGGTTATTTACATCAAGAAAATGCAATATGGATGCAACAAAAGACAACACCACAAGATACACCATAGTATGTATGGCAATGTGAAGAGGCACACTGTGCTCCGCCTTGATCAATCATTCATCATCTGCTAAACCAACGCTTGAAGCCCAAATGTTCTGCTGTTAGATTTCAAATGGCAATTCGTTTGTAAACAAAACCAGGTTGTTACTGCATTAAAATGATTTGCCCCTTTAAATCTAGTCACTATATATCCAGAATTGCATGAGACGCCTTCAGATGCTGGTTACACCGTTATGCGGGCTGATTATAGCACATTTTGCGAATCCACAGAACAAGACTTGATGATATCCTGCATTACTTTAGAGACACTGATGCAAGTTTTAGTCATATTTCATTGTTGGTCCAGTCTTAGGGTCAGTGGAGACAAGTCACCTGATGCTGGGTCCCAGACAAGCTAGGCTCTCCCGAAGTAGCTCATGCTCTCCAAATGCAACTAATGGGGGATTTTGGCCCTTTTGGTGCCTGCCTGTTCCCAGCCAGCCCTATACCCAGCGTTAGCACTCCTGTGCCCCCTAGTGGACGATGAAGGAAATTAGGATTGAAGATGTTGAACTAAATGAGCAGACAGATTTATAGATGGGAGGGTGTGTGTCTCTATCACTTCTATAAGTCAGTGTGAAAATACCATAAGACTTCTTTCTTGTATAATTAGACCACTCTTTTCCTCCTAGATATTGCTTATTAAGCTACTTGTTGGGCTATGCTGAGGGATTTCTCGTGCGCTTCTGAACATTTCTGACAGTTATTTAATTCTAAAATCACAAAAAGAAACAGACGGTAACAAGCAGCATATATTACTTACTGGAATGAAAGAAGATCTTCCACCTCATGGCCATCAGGGGCCAGAGGATTGGAAAACAACTCACCTAAAATAATAAGGAAAGGAACATTAGAACAATAAACTCCTGTAACGTTAGTAATATGTTACCCATGGGGTGGTCGTACAATACCCCATTTAGAAGCCAGTGACATCTAATGCTGGTGACACACAAGCAGATTCTTCTGCTAGGCAGGAGCAGCGTGCAAATGGACCAACGTGCAAGATAGCCACACAAATTGGATTGGCTAGTGCGTGGCAAGCAACATTACCAGGCTGTAACGTGGCCGGAAAATGTCTGCACAGGCCAATAACTTCCACCTTCTGACCACATTTGTCAACATGGCAATGAATGGGGTCAATTCAATTCCCCGACAGTTGAATAGCGCCGGGAGTTAGCTCCCGTCGCTATTCAATTCAGCTCGAGTTAAGTCGGCGAAGGCCCGTTCTCGCTGACTTAGGTTGAACTATCGGGAGAAAGGGCATTCTGTGACTTAACTCCCCGCTGCGATGCTGACTCCCGACAGAATCAGCCTTGCGCCGGCCGCACTTTTGTCGGATTTCCTTTCTCATCCCCTGGGGGTGAGAGAAGAATTCCCGACAATAAGTGTCACTTGTCGCTGTACTGAATAGCGCCAGGAGCTAACTCCCGGTGCTATTCAACTGTCAGTGAATTGAATCGACCCCAATGATATGATCAGCGCTTTTCTGGGGCTAAGCACTCTCCCATATCGGATCAACTCTCCAATATTATCTGTAATATTTTAACGTGTGTAGTCAGCTGTAACATATAAGGAGTAAGGAAGGATTTGCATCTAGTAACAGAAATAAGGTAAAAATGAAATGAATAGCCTGCAGTCACTCTGGTGCATTATACCCTTACAATTTAGTCAACCCTGGGTTATCAACTGAAAACTAAGGTTCCATCTGCATGGCCTGCTGTAGGTTATGCAGCCCTTATATTAACGGTCAAAAGATCGACAGTCCAAATGTCGACACATTACAATTTTATGCTATGGTTAGGGTGAAAATTGGGTGTTGACATGTACCTGATGACATTACGGTGTCTAAATAATGACTGTTGACATTATGAAAGCTGACAAAACATACTGAAGCCCTGCGGTAGCAGGGACGCAAGACTTAAGGCAGGCTTCCAAAATCAGAGAGCCCCACACAGCAAGAGGGAACTGTCCTCCAAGCTTCTGGTGAATGGGAGTGCTTAGTGAGGTATATGTGCCACAGGCAGCCAAGCAAGGACCCTGGAATGTCCCACTTGGTCACCGCTGAGTGGTATATAAGTGTGAGCATTACATATCCTTTTATAGCAAGTTTGAAAAAGCTTAGAGCTTAAAAAGTTCCATCGTCCTGGAAGACCTCCCCTCACCCTGGTTACTGGCATCAGAGAAGGGCTCTCAGTGCGGGAGGACCACAGAGCTCGAGTGAAGGCTATGGATAGCTCGCAGCATGCACTGCGGGGCCAACAGGCTCATAATGTCATTGGTGCCCGTGTACAACCCATTATTCATATAAGATATCTTGTAAACATTAGGCTGCTGAAATGATCATTTAAGTATATAGTGTAACATGAAATCTGTTCCAATGGCCACGCGGTGTTACAGATCATGCCTTGGGAATGTTTAACTGAATAGTTATGTGCAATCTATGATGACGGCAGTGTGTATGGCGACAGACAGTGAGGACTCTGTATGTGTCGTGGCCGACGGCTAGCAGCGCTACAGTGCCCCTAGTTATACAGACACCACATTGCATGTCGCCACGTATGACCGAGCGCAGACTGATGTCGTGTCACCTGCACTTCATGCTACCATATGCTGCACTAATACGGAGACGCCACGCTCTCTACCCAGCCCCCCAGGATAATTACACACACAGGAATGATCCCTACACAATGTACGTACAATGCAAAACGCGAGCAGATGAGGTGCGTGAGAGCTCTGCACAGCACAGTATACACCGTACAGTGCACACAGGGGGCTCCGTGGGTGCTGTGTGGCTACAGTGCCCAACATGGGGCGCTGCCAGAGCACCCTGGGACTTGTAGTTCCACAAAACCTAGAGAGGGGCAACCACAGCTGTGTGGAAAAACAATTCTTGTAAAATAAATACATATGTATATATATATATATATATATATATATATATATATATATATATACACACACACACACACACACACACAAGGATATGAAGAAATTATAACCCCATGCAGATAGGTGTAAACACAGGCCACACCGTACAGTTAGTGAATACGTTCCTGGTGTCACAGAGACACCTACCAGGCACCAGACACACATACAGAGACATACACAGGCCACACAGCTGCCATTAATACTACTCACTGTCTCTCTCGGGCATTTTTGCAGCTACACGTAGGGTAACTGGCAACCGGAAGTGGCTACTTCTCCCCACCAGCAACAATCGGAAAGCGGAAGTGACTGCTCCGTACACCGTACAGCAGCAACAGGAAGTGGCTCCTGCTCCGTACAGTTACCTCCCCCGGCTTCTCACTGGACGGTGGTTGCGCGTGCGCTATCCCGCCCATCACAGCCGTGCGGGAATCCTGACTGGCTGAGCCGCCGTCAATCCCGCTCTTCAAGATCGTTGATTGGATGAGCCGGGTTCTCCAGTTACCAGTGGGATAAACATGGCGGCTGCCGTGGTAAGGAGCATCGGCTCCAAGCTGAGCAGGAACGTGCGGGAGGTCCGTATCCACCTGTGCCAGAGGTCTGCGGGTAGCCAGGGGGTGAGGTGAGAATGGGGGCAGCGTGCTGGGGGAGGAGGAGAGAGGTGTGCGGCGCTGTGACTGCGGGGTCACCTTACTGGCAGCTGCAATGTCACCGCTCTCAGAGGCTGGAGGGCATGCTGGGAGTTGTAGTCCCACAGCTAGAGGTGACTTCAGTATCACATTCTATGGCCCTGTACTGCTTTGTAGTGGTGGTTACAGGGGCTTCACCCTGCCATGGCCAGGCACAGTGTCACTTATAGGGGTCGTGTGTCGGTGTAAATGGCTGCAAAGTTGCAAATGGCATTTAATGGAATGCTGTTATCTATGTGTCCCCAGGGACAGCAGTATAGTATAGGAAATTAACAATTTGCATATTAATATAATTTAGGCAATACTGCCCCCTGCTGCTAATTCAAAAGTGACTTGATAACATTTTTGGTGAAGTGTAACACATGCTCTAAATATGAAATTATGTTTGATTCAAAAAGATACTGTATATAAACCCCATCTATGTGTAATAAAGACAAAGTACACCATAAGTGTGTGTTCTGTAATGGGCCCTATACACTGATAGATCCGCCGCCAAGCTGCCCGACGGCGGGGGTGGGGTGGGGCAGTGACAGAGGGAGTGAAGTTTCATCACTCCCCCCGTTACCCGTCTCCATAGCAGTGCAGGCAAGTATGGACGCTCTCGTCCATATTGGCCTGCATGCACAAGCGACGGGGCACCAGTGATGAACGAGCACAGGGTCGTGCATTGTTCATCGCTGGTGCCTCCACACTGAAAAGATATGAACGGTATCTCGTTCATTAATGAACGAGATCGTTTATATCTTTCAGTATTACCTGCCAGTGTGTAGGGCCTATTACTCTCCAGCCATTAACCCATCCTTTTATAGATAGCCTGGTTATGTGACCACTTGTAGCTTTCATGATCTATCTAAAAACAATTTAACAAAACAAACAAAAAAATCCCTGTTCTGCGCTTAGAATATAATATATTAAATATATTTACTGATAAGTTGTATCTGGAGTTGCTTCTCTCAAAGGGTATTGGTCGTTGGGTCGACCCAACTTAGGTCGTCAGTCATTAGATTGACCACTATATGTCGACATGCATTAGGTTGACAGGGACACTAGGTCGACAGGTCAAAAGGTCGACATGAGTTTTTTTTTATTTATTTTTTTGGTGTAATTTTCTTCGTAAAGAGAGGGGGAACCCCAATTAGTGCACCGTGTCCCCTCGCATGGCTCACAGGTTACCGTTCCCAATTGTAGTCCACATGGATCGTAAAGTATGAAAAAGTCCAAAAATTGCATTTTTTTTTTTTTTTTTTTTTACAAACATGTCTGCCTTTTGACCTAGTACCTGTCGACCTAATGACTGTCACCCTTAGTGGTGGCGACTTAACGACCGTATCCCCTCTCAAATATAACCCACCAGCATAGGTTTCACCAAATATTTTCAAAATAATTTATTAAAGGGGGCGCTCTGTATGTACATCTAAACTGAAAAACCTGTGGTGATGTCTTTTGATATTGTGTTTTATAACAGGCTATCAGTTTTACAAAGTGTGATATTTAGTAAAAAAACCGAGCAGACCTAGTGACGTGCAATCATTTGTTAATTCTTGTAGCAAAACATGTACACGACACAATCGTAATTGATAACTTAGTTATTTATTAAAACTTTTTTCTCAGAAAATTGACAAAAACGAGATTTATGGTAAAAACTTACCGTTGTTAAATCTCTATCTGCAGGGTACACTCGGCTCCACAAGGATTAACATCGGGGTGTAGAGTAGGATCTTGATCCGAGGCACCAACAGGCTCAAAGCTTTTGACTGTTCCCAAGATGCACAGCGCCGCCTCCTCTATAACCCCGCCTCCATGCACAGGAGCTCAGTTTCGTTAACCAGCCCAATGCAGTAGCAGGTACCAGAGACGATAATCGCTCGTAGCCAATTACACCACACACTCACCGCAGGAGAGGGTGTCAGCGGCTATGCCAATACCAACCCAAAGACGCTAAGTGCGTCAGGGTGGGCGCCTTGTGTACCTCGCAGAAAGATTTAACAACGGTAAGTTCTTACCATAAATCTCGTTTTCTGCTGCGGGGTACACTGGGCTCCACAAGGATTAACATTGGGGATGTCCTAAAGCAGTTCCTTATGGGAGGGGACGCACTGTAGCGGGCACAAGAACCCGGCGTCCAAAGGAAGCATCCTGGGAAGCAGCAGTATCTAAGGCATAGAACCTTATAAACGTGTTCCCTGAGGACCACGTTGCCGCCTTGCACAATTGTTCAAGGGTCGCAATACGGTGGGCCGCCCAAGAAGCTCCAACCGACCGAGTAGAATGGGCTTTAATGGTAACAGGAACCGGATGACCAGCCTGTACATAAGCATGTGCAATCACCATTCTAATCCATCTGGCCAGTGTCTGCTTGGAAGCAGGCCAGCCACGTTTGTGAAAACCAAACAATACAAAAAGAGAATCAGATTTCCTAATGGACGAAGTTCTCTTCACATAGGTACGGAGAGCCCGTACCACATCCAAAGACCGCTCTTTGGAAGACCACTCAGGAGAATTAAAGACCGGAACCACAATTTCCTGGTTAAGGTGGAAGACACCACCTTAGGTAATTAACCTGGCCACATTCTAAGAACCGCCCGGTCACGGTGAAAAATGAAATAGGGAGACTTACAGGATAAGGCACCCAAGTCCGAGACCCTTCTAGCTGAAGCAATCGCCAGCAAGAATAGGACCTTAAGGGAAAGCCACTTAAGGTCAGCAGAGGCAAGAGGCTCAAACGGAGACTCTTGCAAGGCCTCCCAAACCACCGACAAGACCCAAGGGGCCACAGGTGGCACATAAGGAGGCTGAATCCGTAACACACCCTGAGTGCATGTATGTACATCAGGTAGGGTAGCAATTTTTCTCTGAAACTAAACCGACAAGGTAGAGATGTGAACCTTGAGGGAGGCCAGACGCAGCCCTAAGTCCAGGCCCTGTTGTAGAAAGGCCAATAGCTTGGCCATACTAAACTTGAAAACGTCATGATTGTGAGACGCACACCAAGTAAAGTAAGCATTCCAGACCCTATGGTAAATCAGAGCAGAAGCCAGCTTATGGGCCTTCAACATAGTTTGAACGACCGCCTCAGAAAAACCCTTGGCCCTCAGGACGGAAGCTTCAAGAGCCATGCCATCAAAGCCAGACAGGCCAAATCCTGATAAACACAAGGGCTCTGAATAAGGAGGTCTGGTCGTTGTGGAAGTAGAAGGAGACGATCCCACGAGAGACCCTGGAGATCGGAGAACCAGTGCCGTCTGGGCCATGCTGGAGCGACCAGAAGGAGGTTTCCTCCTCCTTGCTTGAACTTCCGTATTACTTTGGGCAGGAGTGACACCGGAGGGAACACATACGGTAGCTGAAAGGTCCATGGAATTGCCAGAGCTTCCACGAACGCAGCTTGAGGATCCCTTGTCCTTGCTCCGAAGATCGGAACCTTGTGATTGTGTTGAGACGCCATCAGATCCACATCTGGAAGACCCCACGTGAAGTTGAAACACCTCCGGATGGAGGCTCCACTCTCTGGCGTGTACGTCCTGACGACTGAGAGAGTCCGCTTCCCAGTTCAGGACGCCTGGAATGAACACTGCGGATATAGCCGGCAGATGGTGCTCCGCCCACTGAAGAATCCGTGATACTTCCATCATTGTCATGCGGCTTTGAGTGTCGCCTTGATGATTTATGTACGCCACCGTAGTGGCGTTGTCCGACTGTACCTGAACAGGTCTGTTCTGTATTAGATGCTGGGCCATTGTCAACACGTTGAACACTGCCCGCAGTTCCAGAATATTGATCGGGAGCAGAGACTCCTCCTTGGTCCACCGACCCTGAAGTGAGTGTTGTTCCAACACCGCGCCCCAACCTCTCAGACTGGCATCTGTCGTCAGAAGGACCCAGTTGGATATCCAGAAGGGACGGCCCCTGCTCAATCGTTGGTCCTAATGCCACCAGCTCAGTGACAGGCGGACCTCTGGAGACAATGAGATCATGTGAGATCTGATCCGGTGAGGCAGGCCCTTGGTCAGAATTAACTTCTGCAGAGGGCGAGAGTGGAATTGAGCATACTCCATGTCAAAAGCCGACACCATGAGACCCAGCACTTGCATTGCCGAATGTATCGACAATTGCGGACGAGATAGGAAGCATCGAATCCTGTCCTGAAGCTTCAGGACTTTCTCCTGAGGCAGGAACAACCATTGGTTGTGAGTGTCCAATAACGCTCCCAGATGTATCATGCTCCGAGCAGGAACCAGGGAGGATTTCTTCCAGTTGATCAGCCACCCGTGTGCTTTCATGCACTGGACCGTCAGATCTGGGGAAGATCAGCAAATCGTCCAAGTACGGTAGGATCCTGACCCCTTGACGGCTGAGTGTAGCCGTCATGATCGCCATAACTTTGGTGACAACTCAGGGAGCTGTTGTCAAACCAAAGGGTAACGCCCGAAATTGGTAATGAAGGTTGCCCACCGCAAACCTCAGGTACTGCTGATGTGACACTGCAATAGGAATATGCAGGTAGGCATCCTGTATGTCCAGGGAGAACATATAGTCCCCAGGCTACAAGGCCAGAACAATAGAGCGCAGAGTTTCCATACTTGGAGACCCGCACATGCTTGTTCAAGGACTTCAGATTGAGAATGGGCCGTGAGGACCCGTTCGGCTTTGGGACTAGAGACAGCAGTGAATAGTACCCCTTGCCTCTCTGAACCAGAGACACCTGTACTACCACTCCTGTGGTCCGGAGGGAATGTACCACCGAGTGCAAAGTGTTTGTTTTTGCCGGGTCCAGGGGCACATCTGTCAGGCAAAATCGATTATGGGGGGGGGGTATTCTTGAAGGGTACGGCGTAACCTCGAGTGACTACTTCCCTTATCCAGGTATCTGAAGTGGTCTTCAACCATTCCTGGGCAAAACCTAGAAGTCACAAGTAAAAATACACAGCAGGTATATCTTTTGATACAATCCTATATTAAACAAAGACACCTGATACACTTAGCCCCCTCAGGTATAGGAGTAGCACGCTGAGTGAAATACCCTGTAATGAGGCAACCACGCAGCAGCTACATGCACACACACATCTATAGTCACAAGTGTACCATGCAGAAATTATGCACCATAAAACTGCACTGGACTAGCGATACAAAGTAATACTCAGTATGGCTATATGTGTAAACAATAGATATAACAAAGCACAGTAAATACTGGATGTATATCACAGGGTGTTTGTACCACACAACCCTGAATGTATGCACTCTTTCTTAACTAACACAGTCCCAGTGCCAGGTAGAATACTTAAGTGTCCTGTAGGAAACGCAGCACTGGCAATCAGGCGGTTCTACAGAGGAGGATTTGCCTCTGCAGTCCCAGGAACAGCTCAGCTTATCTGTGATGGCCACTGGTCGGGTGTGAAGGAGAGGAAAGCAGCTCCAGAGCGGGAACATTCGTAGAAATGGTGCCCTGGGGGGAGGGGCCACAGGTCCGACCTGCTCACCCTGCTGGCATCCCCACCGGGCGCTGCGGGCAGCTTAAAACGGGGTATTTGTACAATAAAATCCCACCATACCTGTGCCCAGGAGTGTCCCTGGTGGCTAGTGGAGCGACTGCCCAGTAATCAGTGTCCACGCCAGCGCGCGCGGCCCGCCTCCTACAGCCGCGCTGGATCGCGGTAAAGTGCGGGCCCAGGAACCCCTTACCTCCCCCGTAGCTGCGGCCCCACCATCTGGGAGGACGGCGGCGTGTGTGTGACTCACGTTTAGAAGAAACCGGCGCCTCCGCTGCAGTGACCCGGCAACCAGGGCGCGGGAGTATACAGCACCGCTGGGGGTGAGGGAGCTGCAAACAGAAAAGTATGTGAGACTTTGCCTGCTGCAGCCCTTGAAGTCTTTTGTAGAAAAATCTTCATCTTTCTGTCATTTAAGCTATCAATGGACTGCTTCAGGCAGCCCTTCTGTTAACTGCCTGCATACTGCATGGCACCAACTTACAAACTAAGCTCCTGTGCATGGGGGTGGGGTTATAGAGGAGGTGGCGCTGTGCATCTTGGGAACAGTCAAAAGCTTTGAGCCTGTTGGTGCCTCGGATCAAGATCCTACTTTACACCCTGATGTTAATCCTTGTGGAGTCCAGTGTACCCTGCAGCAGATAAACCATCATAGTTTACATACACCATTGACAAGGAATCTGTTACCACTAAACTGCAGATGGAAATTGCTACTCTTTGTGTCGCCCTAGCACTAGGAAGCAAGCTTGTGACAGAGGCGGCTTGCAGTGTTGTGGACACGTATGCACAGGTGGTGATTGCTAAACCGCAACTTTTCCTGCCTGGGGGTGGCAGAGGGCAGACTGCTTCAGCAAGGTGCTGCCATAAATGCAGGGTGGCTGCCCAGCTGAAATAGCCTAGCGGGAATACTATAAGAAGGTACTTTAGTGTTCATTCCTGCACCTGTGCAGTTACGCTTTCCTGCCTGGGGTGTTGCTCTCTGCTCTGGTGCTTCTAGCACACTCTGGTCTGTATCTGAGTTCCAATGTAGGAATATGGTTGTACCAAATGCGCCAATGTTTGATCCTTCAGTGCTTTAGTCGGTCCTATATGAACTTAGAGCAAGTAAAGTAGAACTAAACCTGAAAATGAATACGAACCTATATTGGAACTTTATTTTTAAGCAACCGTCTTTTTTTTTTTTTTTTTTTTTTTTTTTTTTATACATTCTCATAAGTAGCAGCAGCTTCTTCTGACTGAGGACATGATGATGATGATGTGTCCCATCACCGTGCCCTGTTCTTTGTTCCTACCCTTCTAAGATCCATTACTGTGATCTGCTCCCATTGGTTTTGGAAGAAAAGGATGCATTTGCGCTAAAGCAACCTTTACATCTTGAGCTATATTTCCATTTTAAAGCGGATGTATACTACAACGGTTGTGGAAATGTTATAGATCAGTGGTTCTCAAACGTGGTCCTCAAGGCACCCCCAACAATCCAGGTTTAAAGTGTATCCATGCTTGGCCACATGTGACTTAGGGGTCATTCCGAGTTGATTGCTCGCTAGCAACTTGTTGCAGCTCTGTGATCAGGTTAAATCTCGTCAAAACTGCGTATGCACCGCAATGCGCAGGCGCACCGTGAGGGTACAAAGACGATCGGTGCTGGGCGATGGATTTAACGAAGAATCCATTTGCACAGCCGATCGCAAGGTGATTGACAGAGGGCGTTTGTGGGTGTCAACTGACCGTTTTCTGGGAGTGTTTGGAAAAACGCAGGCGTGTCCAAGCGTTTGCAGGGTGTGTGACGTCCATTCCGGGACCGGACAGGCTGAAGTGATCGCAGCGGATGAGTAAGTCCAGAGCTACTCAGAAACTGCAAAAAACTTTTTTCTGCCGTCGGCTGCAACAGCGTTCGTACACTTGCAAAGCGAAAATACACTCCCCCATAGACGGCGACTATCTGATCGCAGCGCTGCAAAAAGTTGCGAGCGATCAACTCTGAATGACCCCCTTAATTAGCACCTCACCCAATTTGATCTAACCATCTGTGCTTGAGCCATGGATATACCATAAACCTGGACCGTTGGGGTGCCTTGAGGACCTCTGTTATAGATGGTTTTCCCTGTCTGTGCTGAATTCCGAGAATGTTACAAGAAAGTTATTCGCTACATCACCTTTGCTTTCACTAATGAGAGAGTGTCTGTGTGTGTCTTCTTTGAGATATGGCAGAGGGGGTGGCCATTTATTACGTGTCCATCACAAGAGCTATAATGGCCGGTAAATACAGAAACTATATTAAGAAGCTTGGGAACACAATTGCTCAGCCTTATGGTAATTTCCACAATTGCTTTGTGTTCCTTTATAGACCATTATTACCATGCCAAGCTGAAATGATAAAGCATAGCCTTTCTGTAAAAGGGATGGAAATGGTAGGCACCAACTGCGCAAACCCCTTCTGCTGCCCTGTGGTATCACGATCAGATCACCCTATACCTGAAAATTGAAATATGAATAGATGGGGTGTAATACCACAAAAAGGCGCTAGGAGTTCCGTGGATAACTTGGAACAGCTTAAAGACCATTCAATATGCACAATAAAAACAATGTGAACACAATACTTTAAAAGACAAAAGAACACAAGTACTTTCTGTAAGGGAGAATACTAGCGAGTCCCAAAGACAATCTAAAAGTCCATGGATTGTCCCATATTTCTGTAAAAGGGATCTTGTGCTCTACAGGCGTGACCTTCCGGTAGCTGTTTGCAGGCGATCTGTTTGCTAGAACACCGTGACAGCACTGATTGACCGGTAGTCTTGAGGCTTGACTTTAGTTTACTGATTTCCCTACTGGCACAGTGAGAGACGGACCTCGCACCATAGCTGCACCTCCCCACCAGTGGCTCTTACTGCTGCAACGGGAGGACCAGACACCATAGAGTTTACAGCCGTGTGAAGAAGGGAGAGACTAGGCAAATGACAGGTCACTAATACTAGTTTAAAAATAATCTCCAGGCACCCTTTGCAGGTGCATATGGGCAATTCAGGTATGTTGTTTAACAGGATTCAGTTTATTGTAGTGGGCAGGAATATGGGCATGTGTTTGATATGCACAGGTTGGGGGTATTGTGGGTAGAGCTTATAATTTTCCAATATTGCCTTTTAAAATCTATGATTATTGTTAAGTACAAGCGTTAAAGGGATGGGCTTTGATGAGATGAGCTGTTTAGTTTTTATTGTTTTTGTTTTTTATCCTAGAGATTTTATTGAACAGAACTATGTGGAACTGAAGAAGGCTAATCCGGAATTCCCCATACTGATCAGAGAATGCTCAGAGGTGCAGCCCAAACTGTGGGCGAGATACGGTGAGTATGCGACAGTGATCATTGGCCAGGCGTGCACCATTGCAAGCTGTTATGTCGCACACATCCCTTACAGCGAGTATATCATTATAATGGGGGAATGTATATCTAAAGTGACAAGGATTTAATATTGGTATTAACACTGAAATTGTCTGATTTCTGATTGTGTTGCTGTGTAGGTTTGTAATGTGCAGGTATAATTTATTGCCAATAATTAATTTCTGAGGCTCTTTTGGAAATACGTAACAGTCCAGCCAATTACTTTAATTGGGCTCAATTGTCACCTCCCACCATCCTTTGTTTCCAGCCAGGGGCTGTAGTAGGCACGTGTTGTCTAAATATTTGCCAGGTGGTATTGCAGCATTAAGCCGACAAAGGAAGATCCTTCCTCTGGGCAACAGGCCAGTATCGGCCACAAGCCTCATGACTAGAACCTGTCGGTGCAGATGGAAAATTTATGGTGCGCCCGCAGGCTTACAACAGTAATTTTTCACTGTCCTCTACCCACATTTACCAACATTGGTTTATTAATGGGCATATGGGTCACCACACCCAACATGACATCCGCCCAATTGCCAGTATTAACTTGGTCAGATGTGATAATAGGATTTCATCACAAGGGGGCAGTAGTTGGTAACATGCGGCAGCTTTTTATGTACGGGCCTGGTACAATAGCCCTGAAAGTACATTCAGACCAATAACCACGCCTTCGCAGAGTAGCACTTAGGGGGAGATTTATGAAACTTTGGAGAGAGAGAAAGTGGAATGAGCTAAAAGTACCATCCAATCAGCTTACAACTGCCATGTTACAGTCTTTGTTTAAAAAATGGCAGTTAGGAGGTGATTGGTTGGTACTTTATCTCTATCCCAGGTTTGATACAATTCCCCCTTGTCAGTTCGTCCTTATTTATAAGAAAAATATTGGACTTTCAAGATACACTACGTATAGCATTAAAGGCAAGATGTATTAAGTCTAGAGAAGGCATAAAGAAGTGATAAGTGCAAGGTGATAACGCACCAGCCAATCAGCTTGTAACTGTCAATTTACATATTGGAACTGATTGGCTGGTGCGTTATCACTTCTTTATGCCTTTAAGTTATCTGCTCACTGGATCAAAGGAGCCAAGGCCAAACCATGGAAAATCAGTCCAGATCATTATTCTTCCTCCACCAAATGTTACAGTTAGCAGGACAGATTTGTGCATGAAGCTTTTCCTGGCATCTGCAGCACCTAGATTCATCCATCAGGGTGCTTCCACTGTTCCAGAGTCCAATAGTAGGATGCTCAAAACCATTTCAAATGACTCGGCATTGTGTCTTGTATGCAGCTTCTTCGCCATCTAAACCTCCCAGTAATCCGCTGCGGTGCTGTTGTTGCTTCCAGAGGCAGTGTGTGTTTCAACCAAGGTCAGACCATCTGTACATCCTACAGCACTTGGCAGTCCTGTTCTGTGAGTTCGTGCAACCTGCGGCTTTGTGGCTGAGCTTCTTCTGTTCTTAGACTCTTCCACTTCATCAGAACAGCTCATACAGTGGACTGGGCCATCTCTAGCATCTAATGTTTGCCTGTGGGGTGCATGGATGGATGCTTGATTTTTATCCACCTGTTTGCAATGCCGAAGATGAAGTGCCTAAACACACTTACTAGAAGGGTTGTCCACAATTTGATTTTGGAAACCTTGTACATCTGTAATATGTGTTTGTTTTAGAGCATGTCAACAGCAATTATTTCCTTTGCTGACCTTTTTAAAAGTAGATAGATAGATATAGATATAGATATATATATATATACAGTGTGATGTGCTGTCCCTGACGACTGGGTATATCCCCGAAACGCCGTTGGAACAATAAAATTATGCTATTTTAAAATGCATTGAAAGTCTGCTGGAGTGCCGCCGAATTTTGCAAACTATATATATCTCCTATATATTAGCTCAGATCTGTGACTTTGTGCCTCATTTGCTAACGCTGGGCGGAGTCACAACACTGGGCGGAGTTAGTCAAATGAGTCACAGATCTGGGCAAATCTATAGGAGACTAGGAGCAGAAGCAGATAGTATGGCCATGGCACAGGCAGGGGTGCATACCTCCCAGCTTTCTTCAGGCAGACAGGGGTGCATACCTCCCAGCTTTCTTCAGGCAGGAGGGACACACGCATAGCGAAAATGGGGCGTGGCAAACAAAATGGGGCGTGGCTTCACGGAAGGGCCCCCGTTTTCGTCAGTGGGGGGGCACGCCCAGCGCTCTGTGAGCTGCTGGCATGCCTCCAGGGGCGGATTATGAGTCCGGGGGGCCCAGGGCACTTGAGACAGGGGAGCCCTATCTCATCGCTGTGCCTGCTGTGGGGTTGGGGGCGTGGCCTAATCGTGCCCCGCGTGGCCACGCACCCTTATGCAAATTCTGGGATTTTTTTTTTTTATATGGAATTTTGGCCCCTCAGCTAGGGCTAAATCCAGAGGAGGTGGTCGCTCCCCCCTACACACCCGCACAG
This sequence comes from Pseudophryne corroboree, assembly GCF_028390025.1. Classification (NCBI taxonomy): domain Eukaryota; kingdom Metazoa; phylum Chordata; class Amphibia; order Anura; family Myobatrachidae; genus Pseudophryne; species Pseudophryne corroboree. The sequence goes on along the minus strand of NC_086449.1, from coordinate 789,341,111 downwards.
GCAGAAGAAAGCAGGGAGGCTGCTGCCTCCCTGTAACACCACAGACCTGCCAATACGCAGCAGCGTGTGCTGACTGTAGCTCAATGCTGCCGCTGGCAGGACGGGGGAGCTTCTAAGCTGGGACAGAGCTACTCCAGCCAGGGGGCCCCCTAAAACTGTGGGGCCCATGGTACGTACCCCCCCTTAATCCGGCTCTGCTGCCGGAACCCCGGGACAGTTGGGAGGTATGGGGGTGTGTGAGGGGGTATGCCGTACAGACAGACAGGCACCGGCTCACTGTGTGCTTGACCCCCCCACATCAGCATACTCAGCAGGGTCTCTCTGGCGCGGAGGAGCGTCACTTTCTAGCACACTCCACTCTTCTTAGCTGCAGTTTTGTAGGGCACCTGCCGCTGTGCAGGTTCCGTACTGCCTCTGTTATCTCCAGCCCCGGAAACCCCACCGCTAGCTGCAGCGCTGCCGCACGCAGTGAGGTGCGCCCAGCTCCTTCACACACTTTAGCCAGCGGGTAGCGCTGCAGAAGTCCGAGCTGCTTGCAGGCTCCGACACCCTCCTCCCTCCAGCGTCTCCTGGGAGCTAACCAGTCACTCCCAGTCTCCCCTTACCACAGTGCCCGGCAGCCGCGAGGTCCGCGCCGCGTGCATGCTATGACCCCCTCCTCCCTCCAGTCGTAGCATCTCCTGGGGGCTAACCAGTCACTCCCAGTCTCCCCTTACCACAGTGCCTGGCAGCTGCGCGAGGTCTGCGGTGTGTGACTGAGAGGGGGGAGGGATGCTGACGGGCAGAGGAAACAGGACTCCAGCCTGAGAGAGTCAGCCACGCCAAGTCTCCATCAGCAGCAGATCCCAACAGGTTGGAGTGGAACAGCAGCAGCCAGCAGCAGTGACTCCGGTAAGACACATCTGTCTGTCACCCCTGTCCTGGCCCCGTCGCCCCTGTCCTGGCCCCGTCGCCCCTGTCCTGGCCCCGTCACCCCATGCCCTCCAACTACCTTTTTGGCAGGTACAGTACCCGCAGCGCCTCCAGACCCCCCCTCAATGCACCACACCTCCGCACCTTCCCCTCCACCACATGCGGCACTCCACCCCTCCCCCACACGCTGTGCCTCCAGACCCCCTACACCACCCGTGGCTCCCACTCCTATGCCCCTCCACCACCCACAGCACCTCCAGACCCCCTCCACCCCCCATATGTCTCCCACCACACCTGCCCCCCTCCACCCGCAGCATCTGCAGTCCCCACCCATGGCACCCCCGCACCTGACGCGCCTCCGGACACCCTTCCCAATCCGCCGCACCACCCGTACCTGCCCCTCCCCTACCCACGGTGCCTCCAGACCCCCTACCCCACCCCTGGCACCCCAACCCCTTCCCATCCCACAGCACCTACGGAACCCTTCACCCATCCGCAACATCCCCGCACCTGCCCCTCTCCCACCCGTGGCATTCCTGCCACTCCCCCACCTACAGTGCCTCCGGACCCCTCCCCCATCTGCAGCCCCCACTCCTCTGCCCCTCCCCCACCACCTCCTGACCCTTCCCCATGCGGCCCCCCCCCCGCTTCCGCCCCCCCTCCACCCGCAGCATCTACAGACACCCTCCCCCATCCGCAGTCCACCCCGCACCCGCTACATTCTGTACATCGTGCCCTGCAGGTGCTGTTCACGCCGTCGCAAGGGGCTGCGCCTCCTTCACCATCGCACGCCCTTTCATTGTGCAATATTTAACCACTAACAAAGAAATGCAGGTAATACTCCATATAATACAAATATTAAACCCCAGAAAGGCATGCAAGGGTTAAGGGGGCGTAGCCCCTTGCGACGGTGTGAAGAGCGCCCGTAGGACGCGATGAAGCACCTAATAAATATATATATATATATATATATATATATATAGCTTTATATTACCGGCACTCCTCATTATAGCTGGCTGCCCTCACAAGATAGGATGGATGCAATCGATAGGTGCGGCACTCCAGTCAGAGAGAATTTCACATACAACCCATTTGCCTGTATGTGAAATTCTCTCTGACTGGAGTGCCGCACCTATCGATTGCATCTTGTGTGTGTGTGTGTGTATATATATATATATATATATATATATATATATATATATATATATATATATATATATATATATATATATATGTGTGTGTATGTATATACTGCTCAAAAAAAATAAAGGGAACACTTAAACAACACAATGTAACTCCAAGTCAATCACACTTCTGTGAAATCAAACTGTCCACTTAGGAAGCAACACTGATTGACAGTCAATTTCACATGCTGTTGTGCAAATGGAATAGACAACAGGTGGAAATTTCTGGCTGATGTTTTGGTCACTTTTGAAAGCTGGCGGTGCTTTCACTCTAGTGGTAGCATGAGACAAAGTCTACAACCCACACAAGTGGCTCAGGTAGTGCAGTTCCTCCAGGATGGCACATCAATGTGAGCTGTGGCAAGGTTTGCTGCATCTGTCAGTGTAGTGTCCAGAGCATGGAGGCGCTACCAGGAGACAGGCCAGTACATCAGGAGACGTGGAGGAGGCCGTAGGAGGGCAACAACCCAGCAGCAGGACCGCTACCTCCGCCTTTGTGCAAGGAGGAAGAGGAGGAGCATTGCCAGAGCCCTGCAAAATGACCTCCAGCAAGCCACAAATGTGCATGTGTCTACTCAAACGATCAGAAACAGACTCCATGAGGGTGGTATGAGGGCCCGACGTCCACAGGTGGGGGTTGTGCGTACAGCCCAACACCGTGCAGGACGTTTGGCATTTGCCAGAGAGCACCAAGATTGGCAAATTCGCCAGTAGGCGCCCTGTGCTCTTCACCGATGAAAGCAGGTTCTCACTGAGCACATGTGACAGACGTGACAGAGTCTGGAGACGCCAAGGAGAACGTTCTGCTGACTGCAACATCCTTTAGCAGGACTGGTTTGGCAGTGGGTCAGTAATGGTGTGGGGTGGCATTTCTTTGGGAGAGGGCTGCATAGCCCTCCATGTGCTCGCCAGAGGTAGCCTGACTGCCATTAGGTACCGAGATGAGATCCTCAGACTCCTTGTGAGACCATATGCTGGTGCGGTTGGCCCTGGGTTCCTCCTAATGCAAGACAGTGCTAGACCTCATGTGGCTGGAGTGTGTCAGCAGTTTCTGCAAGACAAAGGCATTGATGCTATGGACTGGCTCACCCGTTCCTCAGACCCGAATCCAATTGAGCACATCTGGGACATCATGTCTCGCTCCATCCACCAACGCCACGTTGCACCACAGACTGTCCTGGAGTTGGCGGATGCTTTAGTCCAGGTCTGGGAGGAGATCCCTCAGGAGACCATCCGCCACCTCATCAGGAGCATGCCCAGGCATTGTAGGGAGGTCATACAGGCACGTGGAGGCCACAGACACTACTGAGCCTCATTTTGACTTGTTTTAAGGACATTACATCAAAGTTGGATCAGCCTGTAGTGTAGGGGTGGGCAACAGGCGGCCCGCGGGCCGGATGCGGCCCGCGGACCGATCGTGCCTGGCCCGCTGTGCCCCATTAGAGTGCAATGACAAGCGGCCTGACAGGCCGCTTGTCATTGCACTGCTCTCAGACGAGGCGCCGCTGAGGAAATCCCGGTCACGTCACAGGGTCAGCTGACCGGGATTTCCTCTGTTACCAATCGCGCTGGGCGCAGAGCCGGATTAAGGGGGGAGCCGGGGGGTGGTGATCTGCGGCGCTGCGCTCCCCATGGGTTGCCCTGACAACCTAATTACAGCCGCGGCACCGCAGAGAAGAGAAGGACAGCTGCAACGGCTCAGCTGCAGAGACAAAAGTAAGCTGGCTGTATTTTTTTTTTTAGTTTTTTTTTTTTATAATGCTGCTATTTATTAAATTGGAATATTTGGCTCTGTATCGTGTTGGCTTGGTGTGTATACGTAATGTGTGTACTATATATATATATATATATATATATATATATATATATATATATATATATATATATATATATATATATATATATATATATATATATATATATATATATATATATAGTATATGTGTGTTTGTAAACATATACTGTATATATATATATATATATATATATATATATATATATATACACATACATATACATATATATATATACATACATACATACATACATACATACATACATACATACATACCTACCTACCTACCTACCTACCTACCTACCTACCACGGGCAGCACAACCGTTGACTAGAAGTAAAGTCCCCTCCGGAGGGCACCGGGATCCCAATAATAGACCTCCTTCAGGGAACCATTAGTACCCGGGGGCGCTGTCTGCTGTAATGTGTAAAAAGGGGGACGCAGCCTGCCGTAATGTGTAAAAAGGGGACGCAGTCTGCCGTAATGTGTAAAAAGGGGACGCAGTCTGCCGTAATGTGTAAAAAGGGGACGCAGTCTGCCGTAATGTGTAAAAAGGGGGACAATGTCTGCCGTAATGTGAAAAAACGGGGGCGCTGTCTGCCGTAATGTGTAAAAAGGGGACGATGTCTGCCGTAATGTGTAAAACGGGGGCGCTGTCTGCCGTAATGTGTAAAAAGGGGGACGATGTCTGCCGTAATGAGTAAAAAGGGGACGCAGTCTGCCGTAATGTGTAAAAACGGGGGACGATGTCTGCCGTAATGTGTAAAAACGGGGGCGCTGTCTGCCGTAATGTGTAAAAAGGGGGACGATGTCTGCTGTAATGTGTAAAAAGGGGACTCTTTGAGTATTTTGTGTGTGGCCCTCGAATATTCGCTGGAAGTGTTAAGCGGCCCCCCAGCTGAAATAATTGCCCACCCCTGCTGTAGTGTGTTTTTTCCACTTTATTTTGAGGGTGACTCCAAATCCAGACCTCCATGGGCTAATAAATTTGATTTCCATTGATAATTTGTGTGATTTTGTTGTCAGCACATTCAACTATGTAAAGAACAAAGTATTTAATAAGAATAATTCATTCATATCTAGGATGTGTTGTTTAAGTGTTCCCTCCCCCAACTTTTGCTTGGTTTACCATCCATGTGGACTATGACTGGGAATAGTAACCTGTGCACAGTGGTAGCGGAGCGAGACCACGCAGGGTCTATGTTACCACTAATTGGGGTCACAGGTGATGAAATATGCATAATGACCCCCCAAAAAAAATTGTCTACCATTTCAACCTTTTTGTACCTGTTGACCATCTAATAACTGTAGATCTTCTATACCACACCCAGCTCGGAGTGTTCTTGGGTATACAAATTGGATATTTCTACCTTCTATACCTTTTACTAAACCATCCAATGTCTCCATGCAGATTTTGGGAAAGAAGTGTGCCTCCCACTGACTAATCTGAAAGCTGAGCAGGTCGCCAAAGCCCTGGAGTCCGTAGTGAATAGCAAGCCATGAAGAGTTCTATTTATTCATCACCGTTGTAGGAGAAGCCACGAGTATTGCTGGGAGTCCTCGGTAGTAGCTGTGGACTGCGCTACTGATCCTACAACAGAACGGACGCTGTCTGTGTATGAAAAATTATTTGTTTATTAGAAAATTGTAAAGACTTATTATTCATATGACACCAATAAACGTATGTGAGAATTATGTCCTTGTTTTTTTCTGCAGTCACTATTCTTCTGTCTAGGCTGCTGCTTACTCCGTGGATGGACAGCCGCTGCTGTCATCTCTCCTCTGAAAAGAACAAAATAGGTAGATATGGTATACATCCGCCAATATAACCTAGAGCAAAGTTACCAGGAATAGGTGATCTGTGGAACTACACATGCCAGCATTCCCTGCCACAGTTTGCTGTTAGGTAATACTAAAACTATGGCAGGGCGTGCTGGGATGTGTAGTTCCACAGCAGCCTACCCCTGGTATAGCATAATAAAATACATTTTATATTTCTCTAACGTCCTAGTGGATGCTGGGGACTCCGTCAGGACCATGGGGAATAGCGGCTCCGCAGGAGACAGGGCACAAAAGCAAGCTTTTAGGATCACATGGTGTGTACTGGCTCCTCCCCCTATGACCCTCCTCCAAGCCTCAGTTAGGTTTTTGTGCCCGGCCGAGAAGGGTGCAATCTAGGTGGCTCTCTTAAAGAGTTACTTAGAAAAAGTTTTTAGGTTCTTTATTTTCAGTGAGTCCTGCTGGCAACAGGCTCACTGCATCGAGGGACTTAGGGGAGAGATTTTCAACTCACCTGCGTGCAGGATGGATTGGATTCTTAGGCTACTGGACATAGCTCCAGAGGGAGTCTGAACACAGGGCTCGCCCTGGGGTTCGTCCCGGAGCCGCGCCGCCGACCCCCCTTGCAGACGCTGAAGATGAAGAGGTCCGGAACCAGGCGGCAGAAGACTCTGTCTTCATCAGGTAGCGCACAGCACTGCAGCTGTGCGCCATTGTTGTCAGCACACTTCACACAGCGGTCACGGAGGGTGCAGGGCGCTGGGGGGGGGCGCCCTGGGCAGCAATGTATAATACCTGTATGGCGAAAAATACATCACATATAGCCCTTGAGGCTATATGGATGTATTTAACCCCTGCCAGATATCTAAAACTCCGGAGAAGAAGCCCGCCGAAAAGGGGGCGGGGCCTATTCTCCTCAGCACACAGCGCCATTTTCCCTCACAGAAAGGCTGGTGGGAAGGCTCCCATGCTCTCCCCTGCACTGCACTACAGAAACAGGGTTAAAACAGAGAGGGGGGGCACTGATTTGGCGATATGTATATATATTAAAATGCTATAAGGGAGGAACACTTATATAAAGGTTGTCCCTGGATAATTATAGCGTTTTGGTGTGTGCTGGCAAACTCTCCCTCTGTCTCCCCAAAGGGCTAGTGGGTCCTGTCCTCTATCAGAGCATTCCCTATGTGTGTGCTGTATGTCGGTACGTGTGTCGACATGTATGAGGAAAATATTGGTGAGGAGGCGGAGCAAATTGCCTGTAATGGTGATGTCACTCTCTAGGGAGTCGACACCGGAATGGATGGCTTATTTATGGAAATTACGTGACAATGTCAACACGCTGCAAGCCGGTTGACGACAAGAGAGGGCCGGCGAACAAATTTAGTATCTGTCCAGGCGTCTCAAACACCGTCAGGGGCTGTAAAATGCCCATTTACCTCAGTCGGTCGACACAGACCCAGACACGGACACTGATTTCAGTGTCGACGGTGAAGAAACAAACGTATTTTCTTTTAGGGCCACACGTTAAGGGCAATGAAGGAGGTGTTACATATTTCTGATACTCCAAGTACCACAAAAAAGGGTATTATGTGTGAGGTGAAAAAACTACCTGTAGTTTTTCCTGAATCAGATAAATTAAATGAAGTGTGTGATGATGCGTGGGTTTCCCCCGATAGAAAATTATTGGCGGTATACCCTTTCCCGCCAGAAGTTAAGGCGCGGTGGGAAACACCCCTCAGGGTGGATAAGGCGCTCACACGCTTATCAGAACAAGTGGCAGTACCATCTACGGATAGGGCCGTACTTAAGGAGCCAGCTGATAGGAGGCTGAAAAATATCCTAAAAAGTATACACATGCTGGTGTTATACTGCGACCAGCGATCGCCTCAGCCTGGATGTGCAGAGCTGAGGTGGCTTGGTCGGATTCCCTGACTAAAAATATTGATACCTTTGACAGGGACAGTATTTTATTGACTATAGAGCATTTAAAGGATGCATTTCTATATATGCGAGATGCGCAGAGGGATATTTGCACTCTGGCATCAAGAGTAAATGCGATGTCCATATCTGCAAGAAGATGTTTATGGACACGACAGTGGTCAGGTGATGCAGATTCCAAACGGCACAAAGATGTATTGCCGTATAAAGGGGAGGAGTTATTTGGGGTCGATTCATGGGACCTGGTGGCCAGGGCAACTGCTGGAAAATCCACCGTTTTTTTTACCCTAAGTCACATCTCTGCAGAAAAAGACACCGTCTTTTCAGCCTCAGTCCTTTCGTCCCTATAAGAGTCATATCTGCCCAGGGATAGAGGAAAGGGAAGAAGACTGCAGCAGGCAGCCCATTCCCAGGAACAGAAGCCCTCCACCGCTTCTACCAAGTTCTCAGCATGACGCTGGGACCGTACAGGACCCCTGGATCCTATAAGTAGTATCCAAGGGGTACAGATTGGAATGTCGAGAGGTTTCCCCCCTCGCAGGTTCCTGTAGTCTGCTGTACCAAGGTCTCCCTCCGACAGGGAGGCAGTATTGAAAACAATTCACAAGCTGTATTCCCAGCAGGTGATAATAAAATTACCCCTCCGACAACAAGGAAAGGGGTATTACTCCACACTATATGGTGGTACTGAAGGCTAGGTGAGACCTATTCTAAATCTGAAAAATTTGAACACTTACAAGGGTTCAAATCCAGATGGAGTCACTCAGAGCAGTGATAGCAAAGAACAAGGGGACTATATGGTGTCCCGGGACATCAGGGATGCTTACCTCCATGTCCCAAAATTTGCCTTTTCTCACCAAGGGTACCTCAGGTTCGTGGTACAGAACTGTCACTATCAGTTTCAAGACGATGCCGTTGGATTGTCCAAGGCACCCCGGGTCCTTACCAAGGTAATGACCGAAAGGAGGATTCGTCTTCAAAGAAAATGGACGACCTCCTGATAAGAACAAGGTCCAGAGAACAGTTGGAGGTCGGAGTAGCACTATCTCAAGTAGTTCTACGACAGCACGGGTGGATTCTAAATATTCCAAAACCGCAGTTGTTCCGACGACACGTCTGCTGGTCCTAGGGATGATTCTGGACACAGTCCAGGAAAAGGTGTTTCTCCCAGAGGAGAAAGCCAGGGAGTTATCCGAGCTAATCGGGATCCTCCTAAAACCAGGAAAAGTGTCAGTGCATCATTGCACAAGAGTCCTGGTAAAAATGGTGGCTTATTACGAAGCGCTTCCATTCGGCAGATTTCACGCAAGAACTCTTCAGTGGGATCTGCTGGACAAATGGTCCGGATCGCATCTTCAGATGCATCAGCGGATAACCCTATATCCAAGGACAAGGGTGTCTCTCCTGTGGTGATTACAGAGTGCTCATCTTCTAGAGGGCCGCAGATTCGGCATTCAGGATTGGATGCTCGTGACCACGGAGGCCAGCCTGAGAGGCTGGGGAGCAGTCACATAAGGAGTGTGATGAAGTCTGGAGAATTCTCTCCACATAAATATACTGGAGCTAAGAGCAAATTTATAATGCTCTAAGCTTAGCAAGACCTCTGCTTCAAGGTCAGCCGGTATTGATCCAGTGGGATAACATCACGGCAGTCGCCCACGTAAACAGAAAGGGCGGCACAAGAAGCAGGAGGGCAGTGGCAAAACTGCAAGGATTTTTCGCTAGGCGGAAAATCATGTGATAGCACTGTCAGCAGTGTTCATTCCGGGAGTGGACGACTGGGAAGCAGACTTCCTCAGCAGGCACGACCTCCACCCGGGAGAGTGGGAACTTCATCGGGAAGTTTTCCGCATGATTGTGAACCGTTGGGAAAGACCAAAGGTGGACATGATGGCGTCCCGCCCGAACAAAAAATGGGACAGGTATTGCGCCAGGTCACGAGACCTTCAGGCGATAGCTGTGGACGTCCTGGTAACACCGTGGGTGTAACAGTCGGTGTATGTGTTCCCTCCTCTGCTTCTCATAACCAAGGTATTGAGAATTATAAGACATAGAGGAGTAAGAACTATACTCGTGGCTCCGGATTGGCCAAGAGGGACTTGGTAACCGGAACTTCAAGAGATGCTCACAGAGGACTAATGGCCTCGGGAGCTAAGAAGGGATTTGCTTTCAGCAAGTACCATGTCTGTTCCAAGAGGAACCGTGGCATCGGCCTTTAAGAAAGGACCTGCTCCAGCAGGGACCTTGTCTGTTCCAAGACTTACCGCGACTGCGTTTGACGGCATGGCGGTTTGAACGCCGGATCCTAAGGGAAAAGGCATTCCGGAAGAGGTCATACCTACCCTGGTCAAAGCCAGGAAGGAGGTGACCGCACAACGTTATCACCACATGTGGTAAAAATATGTTGCGTGGGTGAGGCCAGGAAGGCCCCACGAAAAAATTTCAACTAGGTCGATTTCTGCACTTCCTGCAAACAGGAGTGTCTATGAGCCTCAAATTGGGGTCCATTAAGGTTCAAGTTTCGGCCCTATAGATTTTCTTCCAGAAAGAATTGGCTTCAGTTCCTGAAGTCCAGACGTTTGTCAAGGGAGTATTGCATATACAGCCCTTGTGTGCCTCCAGTGGCACCGTGGGATCTCAACGTAGTGTTGGGATTCCTCAAATCATATTGGTTTGAACCACTCAAATCTGTGGATTTGAAATATCTCACATGGAAAGTGACCATGCTGTTGGCCCTGGCCTCGGCCAGGCGATTGTCAAAATTGGCGGCTTTGTCTTACAAAAGCCCATATTTGATTTTCCATTCGGGACAGGGCAGAACTGCGGACTCGTCCCCAGTTTCTTCCTAAGGTGGTGTCAGCGTTTCACCTGAAACAACCTATTGTGGTGCCTGCGGCTACTAGGGACTTGGAGGACTCCAAGTTGCTAGACGTTGTCAGGGCCCTGAAAATATATATATATATATAATTCCAGGACGGCTGGAGTCAGAAAGTCTGACTTGCTGTTTATATTGTAGGCACCCAAAAAGCTGGGTGCTCCTGCTTCTAAGCAGACTATTGCTCGTTGGATTTGTAGTACAATTCAGCTTGCACATTCTGTGGCAGGCCTGCCACAGCCAAAATCTGTAAATGCCCATTCCACAAGGAAGGTGGGCTCATCTTGGGCGGCTGCCCGAGGGGTCTCGGCTTTACAACTTTGCCGAGCAGCTACTTGGTCAGGGGCAAACACGTTTGCTAAATTCTACATATTTGATACCCTGGCTGAGGAGGACCTGGAGTTCTCTCATTCGGTGCTGCAGAGTCATCCGCACTCTCCCGCCCGTTTGGGAGCTTTGGTATAATCCCCATGGTCCTGACGGAGTCCCCAGCATCCACTAGGACGTTAGAGAAAATAAGATTTTACTTACCGATAAATCTATTTCTCATAGTCCGTAGTGGATGCTGGGCGCCCATCCCAAGTGCGGATTGTCTGCATTACTTGTACATAGTTATTGTTACAAAAAAAAAAAAATCGGGTTATTATTGTTGTGAGCCATCTTTTTTAGAGGCTACTTCATTGTTATCATACTGTTAACTGGGTTCAAATCACAAGTTGTACGGGGTGATTGGTGTGGCTGGTATGAGTCTTACCCGGGATTCAAGATCCTTCCTTATTGTGTACGCTCGTCCGGGCACAGTACCTAACTGAGGCTTGGAGGAGGGTCATAGGGGGAGGAGCCAGTACACACCATGTGATCCTAAAAGCTTGCTTTTGTGCCCTGTCTCCTGCGGAGCCGCTATTCCCCATGGTCCTGACGGAGTCCCCAGCATCCACTACGGACTATGAGAAATAGATTTATCGGTAAGTAAAATCTTATTTTTTTTTTCCTGCTGGGATGGAGACCACAACAAAATGGCTGCTTCTTAAAAAAATCTGCAGCTTTGTACAACGTTCAAAACTTGTCACAGAGAAGGGCACTGAGCTTAGGACAAGCACCGTATACCGCACAATTGTGCAGAAATCAAGAATCCACCATCGTTAGCAATGTAGAAACAGACGTGTCAAATTATTTATCAATTGGACAACAGAAGGCAGTGGCTGACAAAGTCGGAATCCTCTAGAGCAGGCATGTCCACACTGCGGCCCTCCAGCTGTTGTGAAACTACATATCCCAGCATGCCCTGACAGTTTTGCTGTCAGAATGCCTTAGCTGGCTCAGGGCATGCTGGGATGTGTAGTTTCTCAACGTCTGGAGGGCCGCAGTTTGGACATGCCTGCTCTAGAGGAATTCATAAAGATTAGAAAGTCCAAAAAACTGTTAAGTTGTTGGGGTCTTCCAGACATAGACCTCTGGGCTTATTCATCAAGTAGCAATTTTTTTTTAATTGTTTTAATTTTAAGTCAATCATTAATTTTCCAAGATTTCGTCAGTGTGTTTTAAAACCTCAATTTCACTATAAAGCCAAAACGCCATTTTCTCTATCGTCCTAGTGGATGCTGGGGTTCCTGAAAGGACCATGGGGAATAGCGGCTCCGCAGGGGACAGGGCACAAAAAGTAAAGCTTTCCGATCAGGTGGTGTGCACTGGCTCCTCCCCCTATGACCCTCCTCCAAGCCTCAGTTAGATTTTTGTGCCCGGCCGAGAAGGGTGCAATCTAGGTGGCTCTCCTAAAGAGCTGCTTAGAGAAAGTTTAGCTTAGGTTTTTTATTTTACAGTGAGTCCTGCTGGCAACAGGATCACTGCAACGAGGGACTTAGGGGAGAAGAAGTGAACTCACCTGCGTGCAGGATGGATTGGCTTCTTGGCTACTGGACATCAGCTCCAGAGGGACGATCACAGGTACAGCCTGGATGGTCACCGGAGCCTCGCCGCCGGCCCCCTTGCAGATGCTGAAACATGAAGAGGTCCAGAATCGGCGGCAGAAGACTCCTCAGTCTTCTAAAGGTAGCGCACAGCACTGCAGCTGTGCGCCATTTTCCTCTCAGCACACTTCACACGGCAGTCACTGAGGGTGCAGGGCGCTGGGAGGGGGCGCCCTGGGAGGCAAAATGAAAACCTATTTGGCTAAAAAATACCTCACATATAGCCTCCGGGGGCTATATGGAGATATTTAACCCCTGCCAGAATACACTAAAGAGCGGGAGACGAGCCCGCCGAAAAAGGGGCGGGGCCTATCTCCTCAGCACACAGCGCCATTTTCCTTACACAGCTCCGCTGGTCAGGACGGCTCCCAGGTCTCTCCCCTGCACTGCACTACAGAAACAGGGTAAAACAAGAGAGGGGGGGCAAAATAGTGGCAAAAATTATATTATAAAAGCAGCTATACAGGGAGCACTTATTATAAGGCTATCCCTGTCATATATAGCGCTTTTGGTGTGTGCTGGCAAACTCTCCCTCTGTCCCCCCAAAGGGCTAGTGGGGTCCTGTCTTCGTTAAGAGCATTCCCTGTGTGTCTGCTGTGTGTCGGTACGTGTGTGTCGACATGTATGAGGACGATATTGGTGTGGAGGCGGAGCAATTGCCAAATATGGGGATGTCACCTCCTAGGGGGTCGACACCAGAATGGATGCCTTTATTTATGGAATTACGGGATAGTGTCAACACGCTAAAGCAGTCGTTTGACGACATGAGACGGCCGGACAATCAGTTAGTGCCTGTCCAGGCGCCTCAAACACCGTCAGGGGCTGTAAAACGCCCTTTGCCTCAGTCGGTCGACACAGACCCAGGCACTGATTCCAGTGGCGACGGTGACGAATCAACCGTATTTTCCAGTAGGGCCACACGTTATATGATTTTGGCAATGAAGGAGGCGTTACATTTAGCTGATACTACAGGTACCACTAAACAGGGTATTATGTGGGGTGTGAAAAAACTACCTATAGTTTTTCCTGAATCAGAAGAACTAAATGATGTATGTGATGAAGCGTGGGTTGCCCCCGATAAAAAGATGCTAATTTCAAAGAAGTTATTGGCTTTATACCCTTTCCCGCCAGAGGTTAGGGCGCGCTGGGAAACACCTCCTAGGGTGGACAAGGCGCTCACACGCTTATCTAAACAAGTGGCGTTACCCTCTCCTGAGACGGCCGCACTTAAAGATCCAGCAGATAGGAGGATGGAAAATATCCAAAAAAGTATATACACACATACAGGTGTTATACTACGACCAGCTATAGCGACAGCCTGGATGTGCAGTGCTGGAGTAGCTTGGTCAGAGTCCCTGATTGAAAATATTGATACCCTGGATAGGGACAATGTTTTACGGTCTTTAGAGCAAATAAAGGATGCATTTCTTTATATGCGTGATGCACAGAGGGATATCTGCACACTGGCATCACGGGTAAGTGCTATGTCCATTTCGGCCAGAAGAAGTTTATGGACGCGACAGTGGTCAGGCGATGCGGACTCAAAACGGCATATGGAAGTTTTGCCGTATAAAGGGGAGGAGTTATTTGGAGTCGGTCTATCAGATTTGGTGGCCACGGCTACAGCCGGGAAATCCACCTTTTTACCTCAAGCTACTCCCCAACAGAAAAAGACACCGACTTTTCAACCGCAGCCCTTTCGTTCCTTTAAAAACAAGAGAGCAAAGGGATATTCATATCTGCCACGAGGCAGAGGAAGGGGGAAGAGACACCAACAGGCAGCTCCTTCCCAGGAACAGAAGCCCTCCCCCGCTTCTACAAAAGCCTCAGCATGACGCTGGGGCTTCTCAAGCGGACTCGGGGGCGGTGGGCGGTCGTCTCAAGAATTTCAGCGCGCAGTGGGCTCACTCGCAGGTAGATCCCTGGATCCTGCAGATAATATCTCAGGGGTACAGGTTGGAACTAGAGACAGATCCGCCTCGCCGTTTCCTGAAGTCTGCTTTACCAACGTCCCCCTCCGAAAGGGAGACGGTTTTGGAAGCCATTCACAAGCTGTACTCTCAGCAGGTGATAGTCAAGGTACCTCTTCTACAACAGGGAAAGGGGTATTATTCCACTCTATTTGTGGTACCGAAGCCGGACGGCTCGGTAAGACCTATTCTAAATCTGAAGTCCTTGAACCTGTACATAAAGAAGTTCAAGTTCAAAATGGAGTCACTCAGAGCAGTGATAGCGAACCTGGAAGAAGGGGACTTTATGGTGTCCTTGGACATCAAGGATGCGTACCTCCACGTTCCAATTTACCCCTCACACCAGGGGTACCTCAGGTTCGTTGTACAAAACTGTCACTATCAGTTTCAGACGCTGCCGTTCGGATTGTCCACGGCACCTCGGGTCTTTACAAAGGTAATGGCCGAGATGATGATTCTTCTTCGAAGAAAAGGCGTATTAAATTATCCCATACTTGGACGATCTCCTAATAAGGGCAAGGTCCAGAGAACAGCTAGAGATGGGATTAGCACTGTCTCAAGAAGTGCTAAAACAGCACGGCTGGATTCTGAATATTCCAAAATCCCAGTTAATGCCGACAACTCGTCTGCTGTTCCTAGGGATGATTCTGGACACGGTTCAGAAAAAGGTTTTTCTCCCGGAGGAAAAAGTCAAGGAGTTATCCGAGCTTGTCAGGAACCTCCTAAAACCAGGAAAGGTGTCTGTACATCAATGCACAAGAGTCCTGGGAAAAATGGTGGCTTCTTACGAAGCAATTCCATTCGGCAGATTCCATGCACGAATTTTTCAGAGGGATCTGTTGGACAAATGGTCAGGGTCGCATCTTCAGATGCACCAGCGGATAACCCTGTCTCCAAGGACAAGGGTATCTCTTCTGTGGTGGTTGCAGAGTGCTCATCTATTGGAGGGCCGCAGATTCGGCATACAGGATTGGATCCTGGTGACCACGGACGCCAGCCTGAGAGGCTGGGGAGCAGTCACACAAGGAAGAAACTTCCAGGGAGTGTGGACGAGCCTGGAAACGTCTCTTCACATAAACATTCTGGAACTAAGAGCAATCTACAATGCTCTAAGCCAGGCAGAACCTCTGCTTCAAGGAAAACCGGTGTTGATCCAGTCGGACAACATCACGGCAGTCGCCCATGTAAACAGACAGGGCGGCACAAGAAGCAGGAGTGCAATGGCAGAAGCTGCAAGGATTCTTCGCTGGGCAGAGAATCATGTGATAGCACTGTCAGCAGTGTTCATCCCGGGAGTGGACAACTGGGAAGCAGACTTCCTCAGCAGACACGACCTTCACCCGGGAGAGTGGGGACTTCATCCAGAAGTCTTCCACATGCTGGTAACCCGTTGGGAAAGACCAATGGTGGACATGATGGCGTCTCGCCTCAACAAAAAACGGGACAGGTATTGCGCCAGGTCAAGAGATCCGCAGGCAATAGCTGTGGACGCGCTGGTAACGCCTTGGGTGTACCAGTCGGTGTATGTGTTTCCTCCTCTGCCTCTCATACCAAAAGTATTGAGAATTATACGGCAAAGAGGCGTAAGAACGATACTAGTGGTTCCGGATTGGCCAAGAAGGACTTGGTACCCGGAACTTCAAGAGATGATCACGGAAGATCCGTGGCCTCTACCTCTAAGGAGGGACTTGCTTCAGCAGGGTCCCTGTCTGTTTCAAGACTTACCGCGGCTGCGTTTGACGGCATGGCGGTTGAACGCCGGATCCTAAAGGAAAAAGGCATGCCGGAAGAAGTCATTCCTACTTTGATTAAAGCAAGGAAGGAAGTAACCGTGCAACACTATCACCGCATTTGGCGAAGATATGTTGCGTGGTGCGAGGATCGGAGTGCTCCGACGGAGGAATTTCAACTGGGTCGATTCCTACATTTCCTGCAATCAGGATTGTCTATGGGTCTCAAATTGGGATCTATTAAGGTTCAAATTTCGGCCCTGTCGATTTTCTTTCAAAAAGAATTTGCTTCAGTTCCTGAAGTCCAGACTTTTGTTAAGGGAGTGCTGCATATACAGCCTCCTGTGGTGCCTCCAGTGGCACCGTGGGATCTCAATGTGGTTTTGGAATTTCTAAAATCTCATTGGTTTGAACCACTAAAAAAGGTGGATTTAAAATATCTCACATGGAAAGTGACCATGTTACTAGCCCTGGCTTCGGCCAGGAGAGTGTCAGAACTGGCAGCTTTATCTTACAAAAGCCCATATCTGATTTTCCATTCGGACAGGGCAGAACTGCGGACTCGTCCGCATTTTCTCCCTAAGGTGGTGTCAGCATTTCATCTGAACCAGCCTATTGTAGTGCCTGCGGCTACAAGTGACTTGGAGGACTCCAAGTTACTGGACGTTGTCAGAGCATTAAAAATATATATTGCAAGGACAGCTGGAGTCAGAAAATCTGACTCGTTGTTTATATTGTATGCACCCAACAAGATGGGTGCTCCTGCGTCTAAGCAGACGATTGCTCGTTGGATCTGTAGCACAATCCAACTTGCACATTCTGTGGCAGGCCTGCCACAGCCTAAATCTGTTAACGCCCACTCCACAAGGAAGGTGGGCTCATCTTGGGCGGCTGCCCGAGGGGTCTCGGCATTACAACTTTGCCGAGCAGCTACGTGGTCAGGGGAGAACACGTTTGTAAAATTTTACAAATTTGATACTCTGGCTAAGGAGGACCTGGAGTTCTCTCATTCGGTGCTGCAGAGTCATCCGCACTCTCCCGCCCGTTTGGGAGCTTTGGTATAATCCCCATGGTCCTTTCAGGAACCCCAGCATCCACTAGGACGATAGAGAAAATAAGAATTTACTTACCGATAATTCTATTTCTCGGAGTCCGTAGTGGATGCTGGACGCCCATCCCAAGTGCGGATTATCTGCAATAATTGTACATAGTTATTGTTAACTAATTCGGGTTATTGTTTAGGAAGCCATCTTTCAGAGGCTCCTCTGTTATCATACTGTTAACTGGGTTTTGATCACAAGTTGTACGGTGTGATTGGTGTGGCTGGTATGAGTCTTACCCGGGATTCAAAATTCCTCCCTTATTGTGTACGCTCGTCCGGGCACAGTACCTAACTGAGGCTTGGAGGAGGGTCATAGGGGGAGGAGCCAGTGCACACCACCTGATCGGAAAGCTTTACTTTTTGTGCCCTGTCTCCTGCGGAGCCGCTATTCCCCATGGTCCTTTCAGGAACCCCAGCATCCACTACGGACTCCGAGAAATAGAATTATCGGTAAGTAAATTCTTATTTTCTCTGACGTCCTAGTGGATGCTGGGGACTCCGAAAGGACCATGGGGAATAGCGGCTCCGCAGGAGACTGGGCACAAAAGTAAAAGCTTTAGGACTAGCTGGTGTGCACTGGCTCCTCCCCCTATGACCCTCCTCCAAGCCTCAGTTAGATTTTTGTGCCCGAACGAGAAGGGTGCAATCTAGGTGGCTCTCCTGAGCTGCTTAGAGTAAAAGTTTAAATTAGGTTTTTTATTTTCAGTGAGTCCTGCTGGCAACAGGCTCACTGCATCGAGGGACTAAGGGGAGAAGAAGCGAACTCACCTGCGTGCAGAGTGGATTGGGCTTCTTAGGCTACTGGACATTAGCTCCAGAGGGACGATCACAGGCCCAGCCATGGATGGGTCCCAGAGCCGCGCCGCCGTCCCCCTTACAGAGCCAGAAGAGGTCCGGAAAATCGGCGGCAGAAGACGTCCTGTCTTCAATAAGGTAGCGCACAGCACCGCAGCTGTGCGCCATTGCTCTCAGCACACTTCACACTCCGGTCACTGAGGGTGCAGGGCGCTGGGGGGGGCGCCCTGAGACGCAATAAAAATACCTTAGATGGCAAAAAATACATCACATATAGCTCCTGGGCTATATGGATGCATTTAACCCCTGCCAGAATACATAGAAAAACGGGAGATAAGGCCGCCGATAAGGGGGCGGAGCCTATCTCCTCAGCACACTGGCGCCATTTTCCCCTCACAGCTCCGTTGGAGGGAAGCTCCCTCGCTCTCCCCTGCAGTCACTACACTACAGAAAGGGTTAAAAAAGAGAGGGGGGGCACTGATTACGCGCAGTATTAAAGATACAACCGCTATAAGGGGAAAAACACTTATATAAGGTTATCCCTGTATATATATATATAGCGTTCTGGTGTGTGCTGGCAAACTCTCCCTCTGTCTCCCCAAAGGGCTAGTGGGGTCCTGTCCTCTACCAGAGCATTCCCTGTGTGTGTGCTGTATGTCGGTACGTTTGTGTCGACATGTATGAGGAGAAAAATGATGTGGAGACGGAGCAGATTGCCTGTAATAGTGATGTCACCCCCTAGGGGGTCGACACCTGCGTGGATGAACTGTTGGAAATTACGTGACAGTGTCAGCTCTGTATAAAAGACAGTGGTTGACATGAGACAGCCGGCTACTCAGCTTGTGCCTGTCCAGACGTCTCATAGGCCGTCAGGGGCTCTAAAGCGCCCGTTACCTCAGATGGCAGATATAGACGCCGACACGGATACTGACTCCAGTGTCGACGGTGAAGAGACAAATGTGACTTCCAGTGGGGCCACATGTTACATGATTGAGGCAATGAAAAATGTTTTACACATTTCTGATAAACGAGTACCACCAAAAAGGGGTATTATGTTCGGTGAGGAAAAACTACCTGTAGTTTTCCTGAATCTGAGAAATTAAATGAGGTGTGTGATGATGCGTGGGTTTCCCCCGATAACAACTGATAATTTCTAAAATGTTATTGGCATTATATCCTTTCCCGCCAGAGGTTAGGGTGCGTTGGGAAACACCCCCTAGGGTGGATAAAGCGCTCACACGCTTGTAAGGGCTCTACCCTCTCCTGAGATGGCCGCCCTTAAGGATCCTGCTGATAGAAAGCAGGAGGGTATCCTAAAATGTATTTACACACATACTGGTGTTATACTGCGACCAGCAATCGCCTCAGCCTGGATGTGCAGTGCTGGGTTGGCGTGGTCGGATTCCCTGACTGAAAATATTGATACCCTAGATAGGGACAGTATATTTTTGCCTATAGAGCATTTAAAAGATGCATTTCTATATATGCGTGATGCACAGCGGAATATTTGCCGACTGGCATCAAGTCTAAGTGCGTTGTCCATTTCTACCAGTAGAGGGTTATGGACACGACAGTGGTCAGGTGATGCGTTTTTCAAACGGCATTTGGAAGTATTGCCTTATTAAGGGGAGGAGTTATTTGGGGTCGGTCTTTCAGACCTGGTGGCCACGGCAACAGCTGGGAAATCCACGTTTGTACCCCAGGTCGCCTCTCAACATGAGAAGACGCCGTATTATCAGGCGCAGTCTTTTCGTGGACAAGCGGGCAAAAGGTTCCTCATTTCTGCCCGTGGCAGAGGAAAAAGGCTGCAGAAATCAGCCAGTTCCCAGGAACAGAAACCCTCTCCCGCCTCTGCCAAGCCCTCAGTATGACGCTGGGGCTTTACAAGCAGAATCAGGCACGGTGGGGGCCCGTCTCAATGAATTTCAGCGCGCAGTGGGCTCACTCGCAAGTAGACCCCTGGATCCTTCAGGTGATATCTCAGGGGTACAAATTGGAATTCGAGACGTCTCCCCCTCGCCGTTTCCTAAAGTCGGCTTTACCGAGGTCTCCTTCTGACAGGGAGACAGTTTTGGAAGCCATTCACAAGCTGTATTCCCAGCAGGTGATAATCAAGGTACCCCTCCTGCAACAGGGAACGGGGTATTATTCCACACTGTTGTGGTACCGAAGCCGGACGGCTCGGTGAGACCGATTCTAAATCTAAAATCTTTGAACACTTACATACAGAGGTTCAAATTCAAGATTGAGTCACTCAGAGCAGTGATTTCGAACCTGGAAGAAGGGGACTACATGATGTCTCGGGACATCAAGGATGCTTACCTTCATGTCCAAATTTACCCTTCTCACCAAGGGTACCTCAGGTTTATGGTACAGAACTGTCACTATCAGTTCAGACGCTGCCGTATGGATGGTCCACGGCACCCCGGGCCTTTACCAAGGTAATGGCCGAAATGATGATATTCCTTAGAAGGAAGGGAATTTTAGTTATCCCTTACTTGGACGATTCCCTGATGAGGGTAAGATCCAGGGAACAGTTGGAGGTCGGTGTAGCACTATCTCAGGTAGTGTTGCGGCAGCACGATTGGATTCTCAATATTCCAAAATCGCAGCTGGTTCCGACGACTTGTCTTCTGTTCCTAGGGATGATCCTGGACACAGTCCAGAAAAAGGTGTTTCTCCCGGAGGAGAAAGCCAGGGAGTGTTCCGAGCTAGTCAGGAACCTCCAAAAACCGAGCCAAGTCTCAGTGCATCAATGCACAAGGGTTCTGGAAAAAATGGTGGCTTCCTACGAAGCAATCCCATTCGGCAGATTCCACGCAAGAACTTTCCAGTGGGACCTGCTGGACAAATGGTCCGGGTCGCATCTTCAGATGCATCAGCGGATAACCCTGTCACCAAGAACAAGGGTGTCCCTCCTGTGGTGGTTGCAGAGTGCTCATCTTCTAGAGGGCCGCAGATTCGGCATTCAGGACTGGGTCCTGGTGACCACGGATGCCAGCCTGCGAGGCTGGGGAGCAGTCACACAGGGAAGGATTTTCCAGGGCTTATGGTCAAGCCTGGAGACATCACTTCACATAAATATCCTGAAGCTAAGGGCCATTTACAATGCTCTAAGCTTAGCAAGACCTCTGCTTCAAGGTCAGCCGGTGTTGATCCAGTCGGACAACATCACGGCAGTCACCCACGTAAACAGACAGGGTGGCACAAGAAGCAGGAGGGTAATGGCAGAAGCTGCAAGGATTCTTCGCTGGGCGGAAAATCATGTGATAGCACTGTCAGCAATTCCGGGAGTGGACAACTGGGAAGCAGACTTCCTCAGCAGACACGACCTCCACCCGGGAAAGTGGGGACTTCACCCAGAAGTCTTCCACATGATTATAAACCGTTGGGAAAAACTCGACAGGTATTGCGCCAGGTCAAGGGACCCTCAGGCAATAGCTGTAGACGCTCTGGTAACACCGTGGGTGTACCAGTCAGTGTATGTGTTCCCTCATCTGCCTCTCATACCCAAGGTACTGAGATTGATAAGATGGAGAGGAGTAAGCACTATATTCGTGGCTCCGGATTGGCCAAGGAGGACTTGGTAACCGGAACGTCAAAAGATGCTCACGGAGGATCCGTGGCCTCTACCTCTAAGAAGGGACCTGCTTCAGCAAGGACCCTGTCTGTTCCAAGACTTACCGCGACTGCGTTTGACGGCATGGCGGTTGAACGCTGGATCCTGAAGGAAAAAAGGCATTCCGGATGAGGTCATCCCTATCCTGATCAAAGCCAGGAAGGATGTAACCGCAAAACATTATCACCGCATTTGGCGAAAATATGTTGCGTGGTGCGAGGCCAGTAAGGCCCGACGGAGGAAATTCAACTGGGTCGATTCCTACATTTCCTGTAAACAGGAGTGTCTATGGGCCTGAAATTGGGGTCCATTAAGGTTCAAATTTCGGCCCTGTCAATTTTCTTCCAAAAAGAACTAGCTTCAGTCCCTGAAGTTCAGACGTTGTAAAAGGGGTACTGCATATACAGCCTCCTTTTGTGCCTCCAGTGGCACCTTGGGATTTCAATGTAGTTTTTGGGTTCCAAAAAGTCACATTGGTTTGAACCACTTAAATATGTGGAGTTAAAATATCTCACATGGAAAGTGGTCATGCTGTTGGCCCTGGCCTGGGCCAGGCGCGTGTCAGAATTGGCGGCTTTATCCTGTAAAAGCCCTTATCTGATTTTCCATTCGGACAGGGCGGAATTGAGGACTCGTCCTCAGTTTCTCCCTAAGGTGGTTTCAGCGTTTCACCTGAACCAACCTATTGTGGTGCCTGCGGCTACTAGGGACTTGGAGGACTCCAAGTTGCTAGACGTTGTCAGGGCCCTGAAAATATGTTTCCAGGACGGCTGGAGTCAGAAAATCTGACTCGCTGTTTATCCTGTATGCACCCAACAAGCTGGGTGCTCCTGCTTCTAAGCAGACTATTGCTCGTTGGATTTGTAGTACAATTCAGCTTGCACATTCTGTGGCAGGCCTGCCACAGCCAAAAATCTGTAAATGCCCACTCCACAAGGAAGATGGGCTCATCTTGGGCGGCTGCCCGAGGGGTCTCGGCTTTACAACTTTGCCGAGCAGCTACTTGGTCAGGAGCAAATACGTTTGTAAAATTCTACAAAATTGATACCCTGGCTGAGGAGGACCTGGAGTTCTCTCAATTGGTGCTGCAGAGTCATCCGCACTCTCCCGCCCGTTTGGGAGCTTTGGTATAATCCCCATGGTCCTTTCGGAGTCCCCAGCATCCACTAGGACGTCAGAGAAAATAAGAATTTACTTACCGATAATTCTATTTCTCATAGTCCGTAGTGGATGCTGGGCGCCCATCCCAAGTGCGGATTGTCTGCAATACTTGTACATAGTTACAAAAATCGGGTTATTATTGTTGTGAGCCATCTTTTCAGAGGCTCCTCTGTTATCATGCTGTTAACTGGGTTCAGATCACAGGTTGTACGGTGTGATTGGTGTGGCTGGTATGAGTCTTACCCGGGATTCAAAATCCTTCCTTATTGTGTACGCTCGTCCGGGCACAGTATCCTAACTGAGGCTTGGAGGAGGGTCATAGGGGGAGGAGCCAGTGCACACCAGGTAGTCCTAAAGCTTTTACTTTTGTGCCCAGTCTCCTGCGGAGCCGCTATTCCCCATGGTCCTTTCGGAGTCCCCAGCATCCACTACGGACTATGAGAAATAGAATTATCGGTAAGTAAATTCTTATTTTAAAAACCATAGGTAATATCTGTGATTGCGACAATCCATATCATGACTGAGAAACACAAACCACCAGTATACGGCGTATAAATGAGAGATCTTAATTTGTCAATGCTCCGATTATTCGTTAGTCCAATCATAGTGCTTATCAACTTGTCTCCTAGGCACTGGAAATCTTATACTAGAACACGAGGCCATGCGTGTTTAAAGCATCTTACACGGTTGCAATTCCCCCCCCCCCCCCCCCCCCAGTTACCCAACAGGTGGTCTTACTCACCATTGGGTTATTACAGCAGTTCAATATCGCTTGCACTCGTTGCTGAATTTCAGGATCTTTACAGACTGGGGAGATTTCTAATCCAGAATGAATAAGAATGGTTTCTGCCACCTAACAGCAAAATAAACAAAACACTATCTTATGTTTTTTTTTTTTCATTGATTGCTAAACTTCACGCCTAATTGAATTCCCATACTAGAAAGAAACCGGTAAAACCATCAATTCAGAATTTCATTATCCTCACTTAGGACCATTACCTTTTATTCATTAGAGCTCCACTTCGAACCTCAGTGATATCTCAAATTTAGTCATGAGAGTGAGGGACAATGAAACGATCTACATTTCATGTCACATGCTATTATTCTACTGGCAGAACTGTGTTTGTTAATACGCCTTCCCACATTAAAAGCACTTAGTTGGTGCAATATCTATTTACTAGTTACCAGCCTGTCATAATGATGGAACAACATAACGGTAGTGTCAGTGCCCATGGCTGTGCGTGTCTGAATGGATCAACAATTGAATTACTCTGTCAGGCACCATCTAGTGGTCAGTGGTGGGCATAACACTTGAATCCACCCCCCATACAGGTGAGGAGCAGTGTTGGCCTTCAGTTTTTAAATATGTACATAAAGTTAGCAATACAAGTGTATATATACACATTTGAAAGTAGTAATACTTTAGAACAGAAGTTGTCAACGTGCAGCACTCCAGCAGCGGTGTAACTACACTAAACCTAGGCAGGGCATGCTGGGATGTGTAGTCCCACAGCAGCTGGAGTGCTATAAGTTGAATAACCTTGCGTTAGAATATTCTCTAACTCGGACCAGGCCAACCTGTGCCTCTCCAGCTGTCATGAAACTACACATCCCAGCATTCCCTAAAAGCAAAACTGTGGCAGGGCGTGCTGGGATTTGTAGTTTCATAACAGCTGGATAGACACAGGTTGGCCTGGCCTGCTCTAACTGAACCCCTTACAGGCAGAAAACAGAAATCGACTAGTTAATGGCAGAGTGTGATGTTTAAAATATCAATTAAAAGACCCAGGGAGCTGTATCAAGCCTTGGTGAGGGAGATAAAGTATTAACCAATCAGCTCCAGTCATTTTACAGTCACAGAAATCACAGAAGCTGATTGGTTGGTACTTCATTTCTCTCCAAGGCTTGATACCTCTCCCCCTAAGGAGGATATCCAATTATCCCCGGTAATACATCAGACTTTTTTCTGATGTTTCACCGATTTTTTTTATTTATTTAATTTTTTTAATTTTTTTTTACAGGCTATCCAGATGGATCGCCTGTTAAAAAAAAAATCTTCTCCCGAAAACACACAGGTTCAGTGAAACCTGAGTGTTTTTGTGTGAAACAGCCCCGTTTCTGTTTCCGGGGATTCTGTTTCGCCTGCCAGAGGCAGGTGAAACAAAATCCCTGATAAGGCGGTGTGTGCCGCAGCTTATCGGGGCTAACTAGCTAGCCCACGGCAGATCAATTAGCCCCGGTAAATTACCGGGGCTAATTAGATATCCCCCTAAGAATGTTAGTGTGCGAATAGTGGATTTTATGCCACAGTTAATGTCTAAGTTTCCTACATGCAACTTAATCTACATAAACTATCAGTGAAAGACAGATGACCTCAGAACGCGCCGTAGGGTGTATGGTAATTTGCCTTTGCATTACCCACTCTCTCATTTCAGATTATCCCGTTTTATAATAAAAGCCATCTGGAGTGTTTAGTTTTGAACATTGAAGGAAATTAAAGATGTAACAACGTAAGCAGTTTATTGGTCTACACACAAGAGTCTGCCACAATGTTTAGGGGGTTATTACAGTTTTATCACAATATTTATGTCGGAGAGATCTTTAAGAACTAAGCAAATTCTGAATTTCTGGGTCTTACCCTAGCGCTTGTATTTTTATTTCTTTAACAAGGCATTATAAATTCCTTACTATGCGGAGTCACCCAGGACATCTGTGCCCAAAAAATGGCCCACAAACTTGACAAAGGTAAAAGTCCAAAGGTTATTAGGGACACACAGTAGCGCATTGGGAAGGAATTGGGTGATTGAGAGAGTAGAAACCCTGTTTTGTTTTTTAAATATAATAATTAAAATATGTGATGTGGAAATGACAAACAGCTGTTCTACACTTTCCCTTTAACATATCTCTGTGAACAAGCAAATTAAACCAATTCACTGTCTAAACTGCGTCATGGACTGACGAGATATGTACTGGTGACAGACGTACCTCAGGGCAGTGACAGGAGATGACGCTCACTAGATCCAGACTGCGCAGCGCCACCTGTGCATCTAGGTTACCAAGGAGCTGAGGCAGCGGGGAGAATCCGCCTCTTTCCTGTAGAGACTGGCAGTAGGCAGGTCCCAGATCAGCTAGGTTGCATAACACTGCGAGAACCTGAGGAGGTGACACAACATGTTTTCATCCTTGTCAGGCAAAGAAACCGCTCTATGCAAAAGGACAACCCAATAACAAATGTCATTTCTTACTGCCCTTGCTGTATGAAGATCCTATTCATGGGATGCGGTCAAGATCCCGGCGGTCGGAATACAGACACCGGCACAATCCCGACATATTCTCCCTCGGTGGGTGTCCACGACACCCATAGAGGGAGAATAAATTAGTGTGGCGAGCCCGCAAGGGGTTGCGTTGCGCTCGCCCCCTGTCGGGATTCCGGTGTCGGTATTCTGACCGCCGGGATTTCGTACTGATCCCCTATTCATAAATGCAAAATAACAGCATCTACAGTAGAGACCCATTCACCAAGCTGAAAAGGGGATCTTATGGCTTACACAGTAGGAGAACAGAAGCTAAAACAAATACAGTTCTATGCCAAATTACAATGCGGATGTTCTTTTCCCTCTGGGGTCAGGTGAGGTTAGCAAACCCCATCAGCTCTGGGAACCTTGGCTTTCATCTACTTGCTGTCTGATCACTGATTGGAGAGGGTGTTGACTTATCTGTATATTATAGGGCTTCCCCTTTGCCCATAATAGGTTTAATCTGAGCTACGGTCCCTGAATGCAGCTTAACCAGCATT